>NW_010186239.1:0-18200 GCF_000695765.1 Mesitornis unicolor | reverse complement strand
TTTCCCTGTTTCTGGTTGAAACGGGTTGATTAGTTTGTAGATTTTTTGCTGTCTTTTTTGTGTAAGGGTTTGACATTTCTATTAAGGGAAAACCAGTTTGAGGAGGAAGGTGTTGCAGCCAGTGCTGGATGTGATGAGGTCAACGATGAGGTCTTCCTCACCTGGTTATAATGTGTGCTGTGCTCCTACCGTGGTGTTTCTGCTGGGGTTGTCTCCTGTTTTCACAGCTCTGCTGGTATTTGGCATGGTTCCTTAAGAAAGAAATGCTGGAAAAAAGCAGCGCTAAGTAGCTAGTAAGCTAAAATGCTAATTTTTTATGAAGTGGTTCAAGTTTGTTGTATAATGGAGAAGAAAAAGTCCTTTAATTAATATTAAGAATTGAGAGAAGATTAAAGCAAAAAAACCCCTATTACCACTTTCTCTAATCCACCTATAATTGTGTACCAAGCTTTCAGGGAAGCACTTAACACCTGCAAAAGCTTCAGTAAGAACCAGAAGGCAATTGTGCGCTTCAGCATCTCCGACAGTTGGACGTGGACGTAATCCAGCCCCTCTTGTCTTTGATTCTGTGCTTATGATGCTCGTCACAGCCATAAACCAGTTTGGGCCATTACGCAAGAGTCTGTGCGGTGCAACCCAACACCCAAAATGCAGAGGACAAAATTTGTTCCAAGTGATAGGAATAAGGTTGTTTTTCTCAGGGTTTTTGCAGTGGAGAGGTATCTTCATTGATCTGCCCCTCTGTATTAGAAAGGGTGCGTAGTTCAGCGTTATTAAAATCATTTAGATGACTTTGCCTGGAAAAAAATGATTGGGTTATTTTGAGTTTGTATCATTTTTTACTTAAGTTTGGGGAAGGCGAAGCTCTCCAGTGAATTAATTAATTTCACTCAATTTTGACAGACTGCTTAAATCAGCTTAGAAGTGCCACAGCTGAGTGAACTCATCCAGCAGTTTAGGATTGCTCCTTTTGCAAGGACCCTCTCAGCACCAACAGCAACCGAAACGGTGCATGGAGGAGATCCACTTAATTAAACCACTGCTACAAGAGCAGACAACGGCAAAATGTGTACAGTTCCTATCAGGAAATGGATATGAAGGTTTAAAGGGTGATAAGAGTTATTTATTTTGCAGTCATACATTTTTCAGAGTTACCATCATGATTCAGGGGAAGATGTTTGACTGTGCCACAGAGCTCATCACACTTCAGCTCTCCAACTCTGTATGCTCAGCAGACAGAACTCTGCAGCTGTCTTTTTCCAAGGCTGGAAGATGTTTTGTTGGAATGTAAAGAAATGAAAATATTTCATTAAAATTAATTAAATTAAAATATTTAATTATTAAAATAGTTCATGTTTTCAGAACTTGTACATTAATATATATATATCTCTCTCACATTTTAGCCCTCTAATATATATTTCACTCTTGAAAAGTCCATCAGCCTTTCGTGTGACAATCTGCCATGAACTCTGTCCCAAAGCAAATGCATGTAAAAAATGTACATACCTATAAGGATGGGCTGGCAGACCTCTAGACCTCAAATGTCTTTCCAGTATTGGTCTGAGTGGACACAATCCGTAGACAGTCTTCTGTGAAATACGGATTCCTTCCTGACCTCTTTAATATTGTTTTTATTTAAGTGTAGCAAAATTTTAAGAGGGAATCACAGTACAATTTTGTAATCCAATAGATCCCTCTGCCTTTCATTTCTGCTGAAGATACTCTCACATCCTTTATTTCTATCATGAGAAAAATATTCAAGTGCAGCCACCAACAACTTAGAGATGGGAATAGCATTTGCATTATCCTTAATCACTGTTGTGTTTTCCCAAGTCCCAGATCATAACCATAGCCGCCAACCTCATTGACCTTTTTAAGTTTTAATTTACCAGAGGCCTGCCAATAATGTGACCTCTTCAGCAACGACACCCTTCCTAGCAACGGCTGCAGTCGGATAAACTTTTGCCGCCCGCTGGTTGCTCTTCCTTTTTGAATTATTTACAAAGGTCATGAATTTCTTAGGAAATGGTGCAACAAGACACCAAGAGGTGAAAAAAGCCCTTTGCACATCTGTATCTGGGAATTAATTTACTTACATGAACTGTGAGATGGTACTATGGCCAAAGGGACAATGTGAAACCCCATACACTCCGCAATGAAATTACTTCTTGTTGCTCATTGTTTTGGGTCAAGCAGGTTACTGTGCCGGTGAATTTCTTTTATATGAGACCCAGTTACTGCGGATGACAAAGCAATCAAAACCTGTACGCCTTGGGGAGCCTTACAATTTACATGGCAAAGCAAGGATGATGTGGGATTTGTACCTCGTAGCAGCCAATGGGAGATTTTCCATCTACTCCTCTGAGGCCAGGGTTTCATCCAGGGTGGTTCTGAAGAGCTTGGAACTAAAACAGACCCAAAGAAAAGGTACAGTGGTAGGAAACGGTGAAAGGAGTGCAGGATGCAGTCCTGGGCTTGCTCTGATGCTTCGTGGTGGCATCTATGTTTTCATAATCTTATCTTCAAAAATTAGTATTTTTTTGGTTTTAAATGATAATGAGAAAACTGCACAACTTCCCACCAGGACTGTCCTGTGAACTGTGTGGAGAAGACAATTTGCTAAACATCAACTGAGAAATCTTGCAGATATGGCAAAATCTTGCTCTTGATTCACACACACAACATTATTTCTGCTGACCTCTCTTGAGAACTCTGAATAAACCCACGAAAATACGAAAGGGAAAGCGTTAAATTCATCTGGTCAGAAATGATCTATTTATTTTGGCGTGGCTGCCAAACTGAGAGTCGCGGTCCCATCTGTACCGCAGTGCTGGCCAGGCGTCTCAGCTCATTGGGGGAGGCACTTAACGGGAACTGAAATGTGGTAGCGGTGCCAGGGAATTTACCGTCACAGGAAAAGCTGGGAAAATACGGGTGGATCTCACAAAAACTGAGAGAAATACATGGTTACTGTGATGATCACAAGCAGTGTCCTGGGACATCAGTTCTTTGACCCTTACCAAGGTGTTTGGTGTTTTTTCTCTGTAGGAATCGCAGCAGAGGTGACCTTTAAAGGGTTTGAAAGAGGGAAATCATGTCTCCATTTAGATTTTGAGTGGGGAATTCTTTCAGACCATTAAGACTGGCGTGAAATGCAATTCCGAACCGAGAGGTATGAGCAGCGTCCGTATCGGAGCAGAGGCAGGGATCAGCATCTCTGTAACAGTTTGTGTGTGAAGCGATGAGGAAGAGCAGCCGGTGGCGGGCTGCAAGCAGAGGAGTCATTGGGCTGGAGCAATGAGCCAGAAAAATCATCTGTGAAGAAGGATGGCTGTGAGTGAGGTGGTTTGGGATTTGTCAGGGTCAGAACGAGATTTCTAATAGTCCAAGGCAGAGGTTAATCAAGAGCAATATAAGCGCTTTGCAATGTGCGGTTTAAAAGCCAAACTCTTACATTTGTTCTCTGAGAAAGACCTTAGAAATGTGGTGCAGGGAAAAGCACAGAATTTGACTCTAACTCCGGTGGAGCTTACATTGAATTATGTGAAATAACTGTAGGACTTGTCTCTTCATAAACTCAGATAACACTGCTGCTGGGAAGCAAAGGCAATATTGAATGCTTGCATCTATGTAAGAGACTGTAACTTCATCTCCCTCTCTTTATTCTCATTTAAGTGTTTAGGATTCTTTAAAATTTTAATAAGTCGTCTGTTGGTGATCTAATGACGAATATATAATCCAAGTCCAGCAGTACTGCTAATCAGGACCCATGAGCAGTACAGCTAGTTACTGAATGTATTTCTATTTTACTACTTGAACTCAGTTAATATCAAATGGTTTATTAGCAATTAAATATGTTTAGATTTTTCAAGTGTTTAGGAGATAAATATTTGTGGAAACTGAGGCCATTACAGGCACTTTCTCAGTTTAGACACTTGGCACATCAATTTATTTTTCTACTTACTATGAGAAACTAAAAAGAGTCAAAAAAGCAAATGCTTCCTCTCTGTACAAATTGCCCGTGAAGTGACTCATTAAGCTGTATCTGTGGTACAGAAGAGCAGCTCTGTGCAGCCGACTGCTGCAGCCCAGGCTGTGCAATACGGACAGTTCTTCGTCAGAGTCTCTGCTGCAGTAACGCAGTACAATGAAGAATTCAGGTGGCATTATTTTTTAATAACAAAAAAGGGGCTTTTTTCAATCCAAGTTTTAAGGATGCTTGTAAAGAAAGTCTCTTGTTTCTCTCTCATGTCTGTGAATATGATGTTGTCCTTTAGCACAGTGCACAGTAAATTGAACATGAGACACTCCCCTTATTCCCTGTCCCACTCCATTGGGTCGTCTTTGGCCATTGGGGTCTCTGGTGGTGGACACTGGATATTGGGCATGTGTCTCTCCCACGCTGATCATCTCAAGGTCCTGCTTCAGCAGCTGAAGGCAACTGCAACTTCCCTTGTCTCTCATCTACCACCACCTCTGTGGTCTTGTTCTTCAGCTGAAGTGGTGAGCAATGATTTATTCAATAAGAATTAAAGAGTGAGGGCCCATAGGGATGGGCATCATAGTAGTCTGTAACAAGAGGTTATCCCTCTTATCTGTGTAATGAGGGGATGGCATTAAAAGGATGGGGCAAGTAAGGCTTCTGGAATAGGTTGGTGACCTATAAAGGTGTGGGCAGGTCTGCTGTGGCCTTTGAAAGAGCCGAGAGTTCACCTGTGCTGTACCAGACCTTTGGGATAGTAACTCTTAACTGCAGTAAAATACTTCACCAATGTTTAGAGTTTTAAAGTCCACACAAAAGGTATTTGAAGGTATCAATTACTATTTATGCTCTTGAAATACTGGTACTCACAGCATGATATCTAAATGAAGTTGAGAGAAGTAACCTGATGAATAATGATGGGAAGAAACCGTCACAGGAACAATTTCTGCGGAGTTGCTGGAGACAAATAATGCACAGTTCAGCTCTCTGTTGTATGAATGTTTTTCGGGGACACATTTGCTGTCCACATTTTCTTGCTGATTTTGCAGAATTGCTCTGCCACTTCCTTCTTCTTTTACCATCAATGCAATTTTTGGGCTGTCTATTGATAAGTTAAAGAAACTTCATCATCTCTTGAGGTGGCTACAAAAGGCTGTGGGAATTTAGGGGCCCCAGCTGGGTCCATTAAACAGGAATTCTGAGCCCATGTTCACCTCCAAAACCAATTTTGGAGCCTGCCTGTGACCAAGAGGGCTGGCGAGATCCAGTGGTGGATTGCAGCCATGAGGGCTCTGACCTGGATAGAGTAAAATGCTGGACCACTTCTTTTCCCACTGATTTTTAGCTTAGTTGAATGTGCTCAGTATTTTGTAATGCCATGTTCTGCCATAGGGAAGGGGGAAAAAAAAAGTTAATTACACTCCATGCAAATATTTAGCCACTTTATGTAATGCATCTGAAATGTGAGCCAGCAAACTATCCCCTCAGTCTGCTTATCAGTACTTCTTCCTGACTTTGTAACTTCAATTATTTCCTCGTCATTGCACTGTTCTTCCTCAACGCGTGGATTACATGACGGAAGAGAAAATATGTTCTTGTTTATTCAAGGGAAAAATTACACAAGTACTTTTACTGCGTGTCTTTATAAGCAAAACAACTTGCTTTCTGGAGTGTCTTCATACTCATTACAAACATAGAGGAATTATACAAAACCAGCTATGTTATTTATCATCAGATAATATTTTCTCTCCCTTGACTCAGTGCTGATGCAGAAACATCCTTGCTTTTGGGTTTACATTATGCTTTAATTAGGTTGTTATAAAATCACCTGTGACTTTATTAATCTTGCAAAAATAAGAGTTGCTTCGTGTACATGGTGGCTGGAGAATAGTAGTTTATGTTTGTTTAAACTGCTTGTTTTGTTAAATTAAGTGCTTAAACTAATTAAAGGCAGTTTTTGGGATGTCTCAGCTTTAGCCTAATAAATGAGGGGCACAAGAAGGTACACACAGATACTTCCTTATTGCCCATAAATCTGCACTTATTACAGCTGTAAACTCTGGAATGTCGTTTTATGACTCCCATTTCATTGAAAACCGTATAGGCTGTTACTGATGCTGGATATTTGAGTAAGGGCAATTTTGAATTTTGGGTTTGATTTGCTTTTAATTGTGAATTATGCTGAAGCTGCTGTAGTCATTATCTTAAAAACTATTTACTTAAATGCAAGCATCCAGCTGTGTGTATTTTCAAAGAGCCAAAATGCTCCAAGATCTTGAACAGAAGAGCAATATATATTAAGTATCACAGGAGTTTGCAAAACCCTTTTCTCCTCAGTTTTCTTAGAATTTCCTTACTTTGGGGTGTTTCATTTGCAGCCTTGATGATTGTTTTGGTCTCCATTTCTTGTGTGTCAGTTGAGTTTTTGAAATAACAAGCAGAAATTAAGGCTAGGACTCAGCCAGCAGGATCAATATGCAAAGCCTATTGGGCAGAGAGAGCAGTGGGGACTTAAATACTGTCCCATCCTGGTTACCAAAGAGGAACTAATCAAATACACCCAGATTATTCTGTCCACTGCCACCGAATGTGAGCTTTATTTTTGCTCTTGATTTTTCTTCTTCGGTCTCTCACAGTCCTAATTACATTTCTTCCCCTCTGAGAGATTGCATTCCTCCTTTCATTTCCACTCCAGTCCCCATCTTTGTGCCAGATCGATACCAGATCCCTATCCAAGCCGCTCTCTGTTTTTATTTTCCACAATTATTCCCTCTTTCCTGCCTGAACTTCTTTCTTTCCCTGGCCACCTTTTAACTCACATCTTCTCTCTTGGATTTCTCATTTGTCAGTGTCCTTAATCTTTCTTTTTCTGCCAGTCTCTGGGATGAGTTTATCTCTTCTCTTGCCTCCTTTCCCCTACCTGGTTTCTCAGCAAATCCAGCTCTTGATTGCCCCTCTTTTCCCCCACACCAGTGGCATCCAGCCTCTTAATTTGGCCAGTCCCTGTTCCCCTCCTATATCCACATATGAATCCGTGCTCCCTTGGATGCACAAATCCTCGGCACAAACCAGCACGAGTTCAGCTGGGGCTTCTGCCCACACTTCAGCCATGCCGCCGAGTTAATGACTTGATTTAAAGAATCAGCATTACATTTACATTTTGTTGACTTTTCACAGCTTGACATTTTCGTAATGTTTTGGGGTTTTTTTTCTGGTACTTCAGAAGAAAACAGATGGGGAATAACGTCACAGCAGAATGCACAACCCTGGCATTGGCAAGTGTGCCACCCCATTACCACGGCTCTCCAGGGCTGGTTCGTGGTCTTTGCCTTGCCCCTCCCGGTGCCAGAAGAGCCACCAGTCAGTGCCTCATCCCAAAGTCACCTTGGATAGGTGCTACCTTGAGTGGGTGGCAGCTGTAGAGAGACCTCAGCAGGGAACACGTGGCTTGCCAATGGTGCCAAGGAGCAACAAAAAAAAGCCAAATAATGTAACTGAGGTGATGTGCTGAAAGACAGCCAACAGGGAAGGGTCAGCCCATGGGCAGAGCAGGGGATTGATTCCCTCACCTCCTAGATGCATCTCACTGATTGTCTACACTACCTTGACAGAAACCAGATACTACAGTGATAGCTAATTTAAAGATATCAATAGACAGTCACACTCCAATCTCCCAAATCCCAAATCTTTTCCGTAGGCATACGACCCCCTGTCCCTCCGCAGGCACACAATGCACTACGTCTGTGTGATATTATACACCTCTTCTTTGAACTGTAACAGACTGGGGCCGTGCAAACCATTTCAAAGGTATGATACAACTTGGTATATTCTAGGAATGATTTCAAGTAATTATGTACATGAGTGCAACTTTGCACAAAGACTTTTTTTTATATATATAAAAGCAGTGGAGATTTACTACAGGGACATTGCCCTGCTAGTCCCCACCAGAGCACTACTGCAGTCTCAGCAGGAGGCAATGCAACTCCTCTATCCACATCCCATCTCAGATGCCTGGAGGAAACAAATGGAATTAAAAATGCTTGATTTTAACTGAATGCCATCAGCTGGGTGTTTAAATGGAATCAATTTGATCTGAAGAAAATATATGATAACGTAATTGGGTGTTAAAGTGTTATTGGATACTCCTGAAACGCAATTAGAGAGATACTATTCATGTTGTGAACGGCACACCTTTAATCTTAAACTCTTTCAGAAGCTCCATTTGTGTGTGGTTTTTTGCTGTGCATTTGCAGGAAAGTTCCAGCCTAGGTTAATAATACAGTGGCAGTACTTCACAATGCTCTCCAACACACAGAAGTAGCTATTAAACTGTCAACAGCGCTAAAAGATGATATTTTGATGGCAACGGACAGGAACCCCATCTTCCTGCTCACGCTACTCAACATTTCTGTAGCTTTTTAAGCACAGTCAACTGTAATTTGTCATTGACTTGCAGATGTGACATTGGCTGAATAGGCGGTCTGAGCTACAGCTGTGTCAATCATTTTTGGGGGTAAAACTCACATAGCATCAATAGAGAGCTGTTCCCTTTCCCTTCTCTGTAGCTCGTCCTTGCTCCTGTTCACGCCTACCTGGAGACCTCTCGAGAAGTTGCAGGAGATGCCAACATCAATGCTGGAGCTGTTCTGCTGATATCGACCTGCATAATCCCCCGCCACAGCTGCAGCCAGAGATATCATTATTTATACAGAATGAAGAGCAAGTTTGGTCTTGATACATCCTACGGGGAAATGTTTCCCAGGACTGAGCTGGCCCGTATCTGCCTGGTTATCTTCTCCCTTTCAGCCTAACCTTTCCTTTAATGCCGCACATCTCCTCAAGGACGTTTTCAACATTCAGTGCAGATGAGGGAATAGCATTATTTGAGGTGAAAACATATTTTTTGGCCGCTGTTAGAAGTTCACCGTAGGAGGGGGTGACCGCAGCAGTGATCTGTGTAATCACCACCTTGAAACCCTACTGCACCTGCAATCTGGAATAGACAGCAACTTCTACTTTGTGCCAAAATTTAGCAGATTATCACAAATGCTTCTGTCCCTGCTGCAGTTTTAAGTCTTGAAAGTCATTCAATCCCATCTACATCAAACAGTGAGCAAAATTGTGCTTTTTATCCGTCTGAAACAGTCTGGAATAAGAATGTCAGAGGCAGAAATAAGCTTTACTGAAAGGATCACGGGCAAAATGAAATGATTTTGTATTCTTGTGCTCCAAGTTGTTTTCCTTTCTTAACTGGAATGATGAGAAAATAGCAGGAGGAAAAGCGTATCTACCTGGGTTGGTCCAGAAGGGCTCATCAGCAAACGTTATGAAGTCTGCCATGAAAAGTTCATCTGCCCAATTTACTAATTTACATTAAAATGGAGTGGTTCTCTGGCTGAAATCTTGAAATCAATGTAAAATTTGTCCACTTAAAGATTACCAAATTCACTGTATTCACTGATAGATACATATTGCAGAAGTCAATGAATTGTAAGAATACATAATATATACACAGTAATAATACCTAATAATACAAATATATACATAATATACATAATGATATATAATATTTGCATATATATAATATCATATACTATGTACAGTATAATACAAACAATGCTAAGAGGATTTTAAGGAATTTGTTCTTAAGTTCTCTACCTTTTCAGACTTTGTTCCTGTTCTGAGTCCAATCTCTGTTTCTTATTTGTTTGTAAAAGCATGCCTTCTAGAAAGGCATCTCGGAAATGCAGAGGTCACTGGGGTGCTCAGCAGGCTTTTGTAGCAGGTAATCACCTTCTCCATTAGAAATATGTACCTCAAGTCCTTCTATTCGAGGTATTTTCTCCTTGTAAAGCCCTTTGTACACTGTAGTCAGGTGAACTCTCAGTATTGGTTTTTGACAGCAAACCAGCTCGAACCACGTATTTTTAAGACCTTTATCCTTAGTGCATTCAAATAATTTCTGCAGTTATTTACTACACTCTCTTATTTGCCAGCGTCCTATTTATACGGATACCAAAACTAATACAATATTCCAGTGCTGTTCTGAGCAGAGAAAACGATGAAATCTGCGTTTGTACATCCTAATAATGCATTATAGAACTACACAGGGAACTGATTAAAAAAAATCCTTCATTGCGTTATTAGTTTTGTGATCAATTAATCAGAATTATTATTGTTTCATTGTTATTCTTTTCAGTTGGTGTTGAGTTCTAGATGGTAAGCACTGAGGAAAATGATGATGCTCATTATGCTACAAACTTTAAGCAAAAGTTAAGATAACACAGTGAAAAATATCACCTTCAAAAGCATCTTTTAAAAATAACACTGATGATTTTTGTTTTTGAAGTAGATTATGAATTTGCTGGTTTATACTGCATATAAAAGATATTTGCCATCTCTTATACTTAGGAGGCAAACATTTTGGCAGCCAGGTGTTAGCTATTTCACAGTCCAAAGGGTCATCACAGAAATATGCACAAAGCATACTTGGAGATTTCCTCTTAACTTTCCTCAAGGAGCACTCAAAGAAAAAGCCCAGCGTCAATATTTCCGTCCAAAAAAACGCAACATTCATGCGCTGTAGCTGGATATTGGTGCTGCAGCCAAACAACCCACACCTGCCTGCCTAAGGGTGGGGATGCACAGCTGAATTGAGATTCTGGCCGCAAAAACCTGCATTTAGGGACACCAATTCTACCCAATGAGCCCAAATAAATCAGCGTGCCCAGGTCGGATCATCACAGATAACCCTCGTTGATCCGGCAGGCTTTTCCCGAAGACAAAAGGACAAAATGAATTGCTTCATTGGCATCGCCTAAGCCGCATGCTAATGCGAGGAGGTGGCCGGCATGAATTATTCATGATTTTCCAGGCTGTGCGGGCAGATCCTGGCTTTTCCTGTTACCATTGCAACAAGTGGCGGCTGGCCCGGCCATCGCGCGGCCCCGGCGAGCCCCGAAATGCCTTCCCGAGAGGAAAAGCCTCCGCACCGCCGCTGTGCCCGCCGCGCTCGGCTGGATTTGCAGGTCCAGCCTTCTGCAAAATGGACCCGGGAAGCGGAGTCTTTTGTCACTCAGATGTACTTGACCATGAACTGCTCCGCTTGGAGGAAAGCGGGTTGTTTGGGTAAGTTTGTGCAACTTTTGGTGTTCTCTGAATGTGCTGTCAGCTCTTTGCAGTTTACAGTAACTCTAATGTGCAGTTTTACCACTCTTCCTAAAAACAATCTGCAGTCTCTTTTACTTTTAAAGTGACTTGAAGAAGGCTCAAAAGGCATGCGATACCTTTATTTTTAACTCTCAAAAATACATAAACAGTATCTGCAGAAGTGACACTAAAGTTACAATCAAGCCTTCTTAAATTAACTTGTAGGATTTAAATTTTCAAGTCCCTGTAGCACACTCCTAAAACAAAATATAGTCATGATCCAAATTTGATTTCATGAAACTGAGACTAATGTAGTTCAGTGTCAAACAGGGGACTCTGAAAGACCGTGTGTTACTTTGCATAAGAAATGTTGGTTCCCTGCTGTAACTTGTGGTGCTGCTCCTTATTCAGCAAATGCATTTCTGACTGGGATGGGAACAGGAACCGAGACTCGTGTAACATTCTTACACTGCATTAACTCTTCTGTTGTGTCTTAAAATAGTTGAAAAGCAGTAATAACTTACCCAATTTTTCAAAAGAGATATATTTTGCATGTAAAGCAAGCGGCAGTGATGAACCTAAGACTTGACTTACTGCTTCTTTTTAAGGTGAAAAGCGTCAGAACTTTTTTGCTTTATTATTCATGATCAGCATACCTCCCTGTAACACTTGTTTCAATTATCTCTGTGATTTTTTTTGTTATTTTCCACTAGTGATCCTATCAGCATTGCCTGAGAACTCTCAGGTAACTCATTACTTGGCACAGATCAAAAATTGATCTAAATAATCAGCTCCCAAGAGCAGAGGCCGTGTGTAGGAGCGTGAATATGAAATGAGTCGTGAATAAGTTTTGATTGTGGATAACAAGCTCTCTTTTTGTTTGTTTTCAATTACATAGTCCAGATTTCGCCGCTTCTACTTTATTTCCTTTGTTTTCGTCATAAAAGCATTTTATTTGACATCCGAAAGACAGCCAAGTTTTGAAAGGATAAAAGTACAGCATAATGATATCTGGCGCTGACAGTAATTAAATGCCCTGCGTTTTAAGGGAAAAAAAACCAAGAGGTGAAAATAAGGATATGTAAATAAGCGGAGATATGCAAACAATGGATGTAATTCTGCACCCCTTAATCATGGGAGTAATCCTCCTTCACGTAAGTAATCCTGTTGGCTTCAATAGGCTCACATCAGTAGGTGCTGGAGCGTAAGGCCCACGTTTTTCAAGGAGATAACAGTGTCTGTTTTCGCCCTTTTTTTCTGTAATGCCATTTTAGCGACACAGTTTTTAGTGATGCGTTTGAATGCATTAGCGATAATATTAAATTAGGCTTTGCCAAATGTCTGTTTTGCTTCCAAAAGCATAAAGGAGAGAAATGGAATAATGTGTTGGATGTGTCAGTAGGAAGGTACAAACCCCACGTGTTTTATTGGAGATGTGCTTGCGGTGGAACAGCACTGCTCACGCTGTTCATTGTATTTGTAGGTAACTTTTTGGTAGATGAATATAAACTTTGCTTTTTTTTTGGATAGGGTGAAACGTGAGCAAAGAATCACTGTGACACCTGGTGCCTCATCTGGGTCTCCATGAAAGTGATGTTGATAAATATGGTTCACCTTTATGATTTAAATACATGAGTTTTGCGGTAATGCCCTGTGAATATTTTCATTTCTGTGATGGTCTTGGATGTTGCCAAAATACCACCTGCAGATCTGTCTTGGGTATAATCTATTTGTATTAATGTGGTTGTATTGGTGCTCCTGAGCTCACCACCCCCAGGCCTCACAGTGCTGCCCTGTAACCCAGGATGGGGCTTGGCAGCACCTGTGTGCCCTTCCCCAGGTGGTGCATCTGTTAACGAGGGAAAAGTAATTACTTAAAAGCTTTTGGTGCGATGGGGCTGAGGAGTATAAATAGTCATGAGCTGCTCCTGGTGCTTTGCAAGCCATCAACTTGTGGGTGTTAGTGTGGGTGTGAATGTTACCCTATAACTGATGCAGCTGTTGCTGTTAAATATTCTGAAATACCCTCTTGTGTGCACCCTGGAGTGGCCAAAACAGAAATGAAGTAAAAATGCAATGGATGATAGTTCCAGATGGTGTAAAAAACTTACAGGCAAGTGAAATTGATGTTAAGTACCTGTTGCCTTTTTGCTGGCTGCACTGAGATACCAGGAATGAACTGGTTAATCAACTTTGATATATGGCAAAATTTTTGGTATGTTATACTTGCAGCTGAGGTGTACTATGTTATTAGTACCTGGAAATATATTATTATTATTATGTATTGTAATTTAGTACCTAGTATATAGAAACATGGCTGTTGTGGGTGATAAAATGACCAGTGCCAAGAGGTACTTGCTGCTGGGAGGAAACTGGAGTGACCCTGGGCAGCTACATTTATTTCTGCTTACTCCATGTGTGATTGCAGCAGGAGCATTAAGTCTCTCCAGGTAAGTCCCCTGACTTTAGTACCTGTCGTGAGGTTTAGAGATAGCTGTTCATGCATATTTCTGAAAAGACTTCAAAATTTGGAGAATTAAAAGTGCTTTAGAGTGGTTCTGCTCATTTTGTATCAAAAATCATGGTTTGCATGGTCTCCACTGTTTCCCCAGGTTGGAAGCTCTGTGAGAGCACAGCCATGGGTGTGTGTGTGCTGAGTGGTGAGAGCAGATTCTTTGTGGTTTGGCCACGTGTCCTCCTTTGTGTAAGGTTTATTTTGCTGCTTTTTGGGGTTGGTGACATAAAGGCAGCACATTGTGGCTTTGCTATGGCTGATGGACTTTGCTGCATCAAGGTGGAAGCGTGCTGAGATTTCCCACTTAGGGCTTGCTTGGATAAATGGTAGTTAAGCTGGAATAAAAGATTGGAAATGATACCTACCTCAGTTCAAGGCCCAAGCAGTGCACAAAATGAAAGGCAGGGTTTTGAAGTAGAGAGGAACTTTTCTATCTGTGGTTTTGCCTGGGAGCCCGTGGCAGCAAAAGCAGAAAGACTGGAAAAGCCAGCGCACAGCTCCCACAAGGTGCAGGTTGAGCAAGGTCTGGCAGTGTGGCCCTGGGAATGCTGAGTGCTGGCTAAACATCAACCACTCGCTTTGCTGGTCCAGGGCCAGAGCCACACAGAAAACCTCAGCCTGCATAACACCTTGTGGTGTCTGGCCATGGGGCAGAGCCTGAAGCAGGAGATGTATCCTCTGGTCCAGTGTGTCCTTATGTTGGGACTTGCCATGTTTGTGTGTAGGCATAGAGAGGTTGTGGAGTCTCCTTGTGTGCAGACACCCAAAGCCCTGGCCGTGTTCCTGTGTGACTGCTCTGGTGATCCTGCTCTGGCAGGGGTTGCACTGGGGGAGCTTTCCAGGTCCCTTCCAACTCCTGATATTCTGTGCTTCTGTGACCCTGGGGACAGCAGTGCCATGTGTGTGGCCAGGGACCAGTCCCCAGTGGAAAGGAACCACAGGACATTGTGGATGACTCAGTTTGGTCTTTAACCTTAACAAAAGACTAAACCAACACCACTACCTTAATTATATGCTTTTATTACCAGCTGCCTGGTGGCTGCTAAGTGTAAAAGCTGAGCTGGTGAGACCATACATATTAAGTAGGACAACAGCACAGATAAAACTGCAATACATATGAACCTCTTAAAAAAGAGGTTTTCACCTGCTTTCCATCTGTTCCTGTGCTGTAAATCCCATTCTGTGTCTGAGAGTCCTTACCCTCTTTGCAGTCCATCCCAACCCCAAGCTGCTATTTCCCCAGGGCATGTTTTGAGACTGTTATAGAATCACAGAATCCCAGCATGGTTTGAGTGTGAAGGGACCTCAAAGCCCCCCCAGTCCAACCCCCATGGCAGGGACACCTCCACCAGCCCAGGCTGCTCCAGGCCCCGTCCAACCTGGCCTTGGGCACTGCCAGGGAGGGGGCACCCACAGCTTCTCTGGGCAACCTGGGCCAGGGCCTCACCACCTCACAGGGGAGAATTTCTGTCTAATATCCAGTCTAAATCTTCCCCTCTTCCAGTTTAAAACCATTGCCCCTCATTCTATTGCTACCTGCCCTTCTACAAAGTCCCTCCCCAGCTTTCCTATTGTTTCATGCAACATTGCTCCTGTTTCGTGCGACGTTCCTGTCTCTGAATCTCTCCAGAGGGGGAGAGGTGCGCAGAGGATGGTCACACTCAAACCTCTGTGTGTGGTCCCAGGCCCAAACCTGCCTGAGATTTCCATCGGTGATGTGCAACATGCATTAATCACGGTCGTGTGGTGGTGTAACACATCAGTCGTACTTGCCAAGGCTTGTAAAATTAATGAATGAAAGATTCACCCTTAAGTTTTGGATTGCATAGTCCTTTGGAAAAGTGTGTTTCTTCCTCCTGATCGGACCATTAGTTCAGGAATCAGCCAAGCTCCTGAGCAGTTTTTGGTTTGTGTGCACCCAGTGGTGACACCTAGTGATGTCCAAGGAAGATTTGATGTCTTGAGCATAGGAGCAGGCATGGGGCAAGAGGAGAGAGCCCCAGTCTCTGTTGGTTGAGCTGCAGATGGTGGAGTCATCTGCAGAAAGGGGAGTTGTGAACCTGAACGTCAGCCTTAATATATCTAAGTGACAACTGACGCCCAATAGCTGACCATGATTACTGAGTAACTGTTTCTGTAACCTGCATTTGAAGAAATCTAAGCTGTAAAGTATATTGAAGGTCTGTGCCACAGCTTTCTTGTGTAGCCACAGCTGACAAAAAAGGTGTCTCCTCCAGGTCTGTATTAGCCATAGGAGATGAGTGAAAAAAACACCAATAGAAAACTTTTTATTTCACAGCCTTGAAGATCTGACTTGTCTACAGTTGCTGTATTGTGCTGTGAGTGCAGTTAGCTGGAAGAGGCGTTTCATATTCCTTCATTAAATGACAGTGGTGTCTTTCAACGTGATCTCCACGTTATGAGCAGTAAATGACTGTACGCTTTCAGAGGTTAAACTGATTTTTTTTTTAGTATAATTTGCTTACGTTCAGAGAATCTACGTTAGGAATATTATTAGATACCAGGGTCTCCCTCTAACCGTTACAGTAATGAACCACTGTTGGAAACTGTCTGATATTTCCATGGTTTGAGGCATCAGGGACCCCAGAGAGAAATGTGTTATCTTTCAACCAAGTCTTTAATTGTTTCCTGAGTTGATAAGAGTTAACTTATTACTGGCAAGATAGTCACATCAGTTGTGGGTAAATCTTAAAAAAGAAAAAAAAAAACAACCACAAAACCCTTTTCAGTTGCTGTCAAAATCAAGTGATCTGCGTGAATTACTCTGAATAATGCTGCGGTGTTTTTCTGTAGCAACCACTTTGCTGTTGTCACGTTTCCTGGCATCGCGTTTCCACAGAGCCTTATTCTCACCATGGAATTATGGCTGTGACCCCCTCCTGTAGCACTGTCTGACACCTGACAGTCCTCCAGGGCAACTGGGAAAATTCAGTGTGAACCACTGTTGGGCATATGGCGATGACCACTGTCTGTTTTGAACATGCATCATCTTTCCTCCACTCCCTGCCTTTGAGTGTTATGGCCTGACTTGTTGGTGTCTTACCATTAATAATCAGGGTCCTGAATTGGGATGTATCATAAAAAACAAAAAATGTCTTTACTGCCTTTGTATAAACCTTTCCTAATGATTAGGAAATGGAATGACTGCCAGTGAGGGGTTTGTAAGGGACAAAGGCTGTAGCGGTACAGAACAAACACATTAACAGTGATGAAATTACCTATTGCCAATTATTTTGGCAGCCTTTTGGAAGACAAAGTATTGGGTCAAGAGAATATAGATACAATTTTCCCTGTATCTGTAGTATAGCCTGGGATAAATATATGGAAAAAAGTGTTTTTAAACAGCAGAAGACTGAGCAGAAGGTGACATGAGCTGCAGTCCTCATCGGTAGCATAGAGCACCTCTGGGAATGTGAGTCAAACCTGTGCATTTGAATTTAATTGATTATGTTTACTTTAATTGATCTGGATTTCTAGTGTCTCATAGAGCTGTTTATGTCTAAGATAAAGTTGTGAGGTGGAGTACACAACAACTGGTCATGTTGGGGAGATATCAGGCATGGCTTGGCTCAGATGTCCCCATGGAGAAGCGAGGACAAGACAGACCCCATGGCTGCACTCTGCAACCTTTCTGCCTGTCTTCTCTTCTTTATTTTTACTCAGTAATATTAGGTTTATCAGGCAAAGTTCCCCCACAAAGTCGTACAGAAGGAGCGTACTTTTTTTCTGTGTAGTCAGTTTTTGTTAACAGATCACCTTTAGGCTAAGTTATACTGAAAACAGGGTTTAATCAACATCTATGTGGCTGGCTCTCACTTTGCTCAAGTTTTGGTCAACCATCCTTTTGCTCCTGTGACTGAGTGAACGAAAATGAGACACCCATTAAATACAACAGTGGGTGCTCGCCTTCATTAATAACATTGTGCAGTATTGCCAAACCAGAAAAATCAGTTCCCTGTGAGGTTCTGTGCTCACCCGCAGATAACAGCACAGAATTTCTCTGTGAAATTTTAAAAAGGAAATTGAACCAATGTGGTTTCATTCTCGCTTTCTGCCCCTAGAATTGGATGTGGATAATACAATGTGCATTGTCACACTGAGTATGATCTACCATAGAGTGCATTGTGGATACCTCTCTCATACAATCCTTCCCATATAGAATAAAATAGTTGGATGGAGATACAGAAATTGGAGGCAGAAAAGAAAAAGCTGCATACCAGAATGGACATAGATTTGAGGGTTGCTATGGTTTCTTTTATCAAAATCTTCCAGCCACAGAAATTACTCTGGCAAACAATGCTGTATGTAGGTGTAATGAAACATATCCCACAGACAGCATGGCCCATGTGTCTGGGGCCATGCACAGCAGTGAGTGTTCAGAGCTCAGTGGGTGCTGAGCATCACCAGCTCAGCCATTCCCGGTCCTCTTCTTAACATAAAATTGTCATAACACAAACTCAACCTTTCAACAAGAGCAAGCATAGGGTCTTGCATCTGGGGATGAACAACCCCATGTACCAGTATAGGTTGGGG
>NW_010186238.1:0-37681 GCF_000695765.1 Mesitornis unicolor | reverse complement strand
TGGCCTCTGCCCATTGATTCAGCCTATCCAGATTCCTCTGCAGAGCCTTCCTATCCTATCACTCCATTTTGTGTTAAATGACAAAAGTATTTAAGTGTTTCAAATCTGCCTAAGTAAGTACATACTGAAAAAAAGCACTAAAAATGCTGCCACTTGCTATATAGGCATTTTTTGTAAAAGATAAAAAAAATACTGTAATGGAATCAGTAAATGCAAAGCATTCATAACACTGGTGTTTGTGATGAATCTCTTTTAGGCCCCAAAACAGAACAATCTCAGCCTGATAACTTGCTAAATAGATTTCTTTTTTCTTTTTTTTCTTTTTCTTTTTAAACAAAAAAATTGATAAAGCAATCATCAAAAAGTAAACCCCTGCAACGCCTCCTGGTTTTCCTGCTGTAGGTACTGTTTTGTAGACATAGCAATTGAATAACATCTTGTCAAGAAAGGACTGTGTGACATGAATATTTTAAGGGACACTTATCTGTCATGCAAAATTATTCCTATGTTGCTTTCAAATGGCCATTTGTACCACTTGTCACTAAAAAAGGATATGAAAAGCACACTGTGAACATACTTCATAGATGAATCTATCCTTATATGATTTAGCTGTTGTAACTTTCCCTTGGAAATAGGATAACTGCAGACAAAACATAGTGCATGTAGATGGTTTTGTTTCCTCCAAGTAGACAATTTCATATTAACTGCCACTCAGGATGTTATTTTGCGTCATTTATTTTCTGCATAGTCCAGGAACAGAAGCAGAAATGAATAAAGAGGGGACCTTCTGTTTTCATGCTGAATGGCAGTGCCAAGACAGATTCCAGACACAAAATTGATTAACACCAGAGTGGGGGTTGCATCAGGGAGGGAGTCCAATATTATGCTCATACTTCCTTTAAGCAAGCAGGTTAATTTGTATTTTACAGTCTCATTACATGAATGGACTCTTTTTCCAAATTCTGTGAAATAACAGATGATTTTTTAAATTTTCTTTATGTAGTTCATATAATTAGGAGGAGTCACAGAATCTTAATACCTGAAATATAGCGAAAAGAGATGATAGGAGGGAGGAGATATTATAGAGGTGATATGCAGTGAAAACAAATATTATAGAGGGGAAGAAAAAAAATCAAAACCAAATAACTAACTCATGTATGTAGAAAGAATATTTATGAGGACAGAAATAGATACTGAGACTTCTGCTTAATAGTCTCTGTTTCAATTATTTGTATGCTGTTCTGTTGTGCTTCTTATGATAGTAACTGAAAGTCTTATATTAATCAATCTTTTCCCCAGACCTCTGAGAATAAAGTCCGAAGCAAAAAATAGATTATTTAAAAATAAAGTATACTGGGGTGTTGATTTGGTTTTTGTTTGTTTATTGTGCTTTTTTTTACTAGAACTAGCTTTAAAAATTAGATTAACTTAATGCAGACAGCACACCAGTCAGAGATACACATAATGTGGCTGGAGAAGAAGGCACTTTTATTTATTGCACAGCTTAAGAAGAAAAAGACAATAGAAAAGGAGTGCAGAGCTGTCCAGACAAGATCCCTGCACTAAGCTATTGACTACAGAAATCAAGCAACCTTCATGACATTTTAAGAACATATTATGCAATGGTTCATGCAGATTAGTTCCCTTCTGCTCTCGTGTTTCATTCATTTAAGGCACAGTCACACATCAAAGCCAGCTTGGTTAACCTAATTTGATCATTGATTGGGGAATCAGCTGTAACTTGTGAAGTAGATCATAGAGGTAAATACAGGCTATGGTGCTGTGCCAAAGAAAAGTGTCTGGTGTCTTACATTTAGAAGACCCAGGTATGAGCCCTATTTCTCATCTGGATCATAGGAAATACTAATGTTCTTCACCTGTTTTATGAGGTAACACATTTCTCTGTCACTACAGAATGTAATGTTCCAAATTCAACACCCCTCACTCACATCAACTTACACAGGACTGCTGCAAGCTTCAGGAAAGAAAACATATTTCCCTGCTGTGGAAATTAAAGGGCTTTCTTTCTATCTCACAATTGTGTTTCTGAACTAAAGAGAAGGAAAAGTTAAACTGACCTTTTTAACTCAGAAAATTTAAAAACACTGTTTGGTAGTCCCTTCACTAAAGTAAGTCAGAAAATTGTATTTGTTTATAGTGCCATATGTTGAAAAAACAGTGGAAATTCTTATAAAATAATAAGTGCTTGTCATCTTTTTGTTGATATTTTAAAAACATCTATTAAACATCTTTAAAAAAATATTTCTCTAGTAAAAATCTACCCTATGGGATGCGTTGCCCTCAATGTCAGAAAACCCTATATTGCTTTAAAACAATGAAACTCAACTCAAAAATAAACATGTCAAAAAAACATCTTAAAGTTCTGCAAATTTTTGCTTTCTTTCCCATGTAATTTGAAAGACCGTTGAACAACCATCTGGCATAGTGTCCATAAGGATATGTAAATTTAATTAGAAAAAAATGCCTACTTTCATGCTACATATAGTTGCCAATATACTGCATTATTAACATACAAGAAGGACTTTTTTTTAAAATGCTTGTCCATTTTTTCCCAATATTTTTGAGTTTTTTTCCTTACAGTATTTTCTATATGCTCATTGCACGTGAAACTATCAGTAACAGATTTTGCTGCTTGTTTTCTGAATAATTGATTTCTCTGTCTTGTCTTGCAAATTGATTGTTTATAGAAATTAAATTCTATCAAATTTTGTAAATCAGAAGGTACAGGTAACTCAGAAAATGAAATGTATATTATCCATGTTGTCACATGTAACATTCCATAACTTAAGAAATGGTAGCTAAGTAGAAGAAATTAGTATACCTAAGATTTTCATCTGAATCCTCTCAAGATACAGGCTCTGATAGATCTTGTGTTTTTATTTCCCAGGTTTCTTTAGTGTCATGGTTTAGGCCCAGTGCATAACTAAGCACCACGATGCCCCAAAAAAGGGCTAGTCAAAATAAGGACTGGGAGGGCTTCTCACCACTTAAACAGGTCACAGGCAAAAGACAGACTCATCATAAGGAATAAAAAACAAAACAATTTTAATTTGTTACCAATATCAGAGTAGAACAATGGAAGATACAATCAGATCTTAAAATCAAAACACCTTCCCCCCACCCCTCCCTTCTTCTGATTGGCTTGGCCCTGGTCAGAGGTGGGTCTGACAAAGGCAAAGGGGGAGCTTTTCAGGTAGCTTCTTAAAGGGCCATCTCCATAGCCCTTCCCCTTTTACCAAAGACACAACCAAAAACCCCTCACAGAAAACCAATACATTTAGAAAAGAATCTGGAATCTGAGTCAAGAGCATGTAGATCTAAATTATATAAGTATAACTGCCATATATGAACAAACATGCAGGGACAGATCAGAATCAACTAGAACATATATCAGAACCTGAAATGAAAGCCACCTAGAGCTTCTACTTATGTGTTTGCATTTTTCCCCTTTTTTATTTTAAACATAGACTATTACAAAACCAAAATAGGACGAACCAGAGTGCATGGAAATGTGCTTCTAACTTTGAACAGTCTTCTGTGAACCAGGAAGCATTTTATAGAAGATGAAAATAACTCTTTTTATTCCATTTTTCCTAAAGAAATCAAGCTGTTACCATCATCCAGTAAACAATCTGCCTGCTGTTAACTGTGGCAACTATTAGCAAGCTTGACTGAAGGAAGACTTTTCAGTTAAATTATTTGTAAAATGAGAAAGGAGTTAAAAATGAGGAGACAGACTTATGAGTGCACATGAAACCACTGATCAAGTGAAAAATTTCAGAATGAGGTCATGCATTCTTAGAAATCAGAGCATCCAAAGAGGAAAAAGACTTCACAAATGTTGTAAAAGTTCAGCAGACCTGTGAACAGTCTTAAAGAATAAAATCAGCCAGTGACAGAGACAGAATTAAGCCTCATAGGGTTGAAAGCTCAAGAAGCTTCACGGTTTTTTATGAAGAGAAATTTTGAAAGTTAATATTAAGTACATATTGACTAGAGTGATGAAGGACTAGGTTCATGATATCTTCAGAAAAGATTTAGTAATTGATAAAAATAATTACCTGTCTTCTTAACAAATGTTTAAGATATTTACATTTTTATCCTTCTTCTGCAGAAAATGAGCTCCAGTTTAGAAAATCCAGAATTAATAAAAATGGAATGAGGAGTTTTATGGGGTTTTTTTTTCCTCCTTACTTCAGTTGTTGATCAGTGATAGAGTTATTCTGAAATTATTCTTGAAATTTTATTTAAGTTACCTTTTTTCCTTCCTTCTATACTCATTATACTCACCAGAAAAAATAATGTGAGTCATTGTTTTCTTCATTCACCTTCATGCTGGCAAGGTAATCACCACATGTACAGGTTTTGCTGACTTTGAAAACATGACAGTTTTGAAAAGCCTGCAACCTAAAGTAGGACTAAATACTTTGTTATAAGATATCAAAAAGACAGTTGTCATTAAGAAATTTAGGCACTTAGGTAAGTCAGACATGCTGTTACACCCCAGGTCTTTGAAGACAGCTACTTATTTTCACTGACTATACAAATGAATTAAACATGTCCCATTCCAGTGTGTTTTGGAGCTGGGCTTGGTGATAGCATGTGTGCTGTTCATGCTTAGTGCAAGAGTCACAGAATAATAAGTCACAGAAAGATGTTAGGGGGTCATATTGCTTTAATCAAAGGATATTAAATTTTGCTGGGAACAGATCTCATTATTCCCAAGGTAAGAGCTGCCACTGGATATAATTAATTCATAGATCTAGTTTTACGATGTTGAAAAAGGCAAACTGACTTTACTCATTCTCATTCAAACAGCTAGATAATTCTTATAAATGAGAACTGACCCATATAATTCCACTTTTTTGACAAATAAATAGTAGGAAATATACAAACTAATCTCCATAGTGATATTTAGCTGCTAAAATAAGGTCATGCCTAAGTTATCCTTCTCTTCAGGCAATCAAGGTTTAGCATTTTATGACTTATTTTGTTTTTTCTGTCTTATTTTGTCCCAATTAAAATTTAACAACACTGTTAAATTTTATCAGTTGTTTCAAATAGCTTTTTTAATGTCTTTTCCCTTTTTCTTAAGTATTCTTTTCCCCATTAACCATTCATGCCTATCCTATGTAATATTTTTGGGTAGGCAAAACATCAACTTTGTTTCTAGAGGTAGATATTAATAAGTACATAATTCAACTAAAACCAATACTTAAAGCTATTATTTTGTTGTTGTTGTAATGTTTTTACTGTAAAACTGTGTTGGGTTTTAGTGGCAGGGGTTTGGTAGTTGGGGAGGGTCCATAGGGATGGCTCCTGTGAGAAGCTACTAGAAGCTTCCCCAGCTCCAAGTCAGACCCACCTCCAGCCAAGGCCAAACCAATCAGTAGCAGTGGTAGCGCCTCTATGAATAACATATTTAAGAGGGACACAGCACATAGAGTGGACAGTGCAGCCCTGGAGGGTGGCCCTGGCCCTGTTGACCCAGCCCAGCCCCCTCTATCCCCACCACAGCCTCAGTCCAAGAGACAGGAGCTCTTCAGGAGCCCAGAGAAGGAACCTGCAGTGGTGAGAGGAGTGGGATGTGAGAAAAACAGCTAAACTGATAGCAAGGTCAGTGAAGAAAGGAGTGGGAGGAGGTGCGTAAGAGCAGACATCCCCCTGTACACCATGGTGAGATGACAGGTTGTTCCCCTGCAGATGGAGGTCAATGGTGGAGCAGAAATCCACCTGCAGCATGTGGAGGACCCCATGCCAGAGCAGGTGGCTATGCCCGAAGATGGCTGTGTCTGTTGAAGCCCATGCTGGAGCAGTTTCTTCCTTAAGGACTGCTGGAAGGGACTTCACGCTGGAGGAAAGGAAGAATGTGAGGAGTTCTCCCACTGAGAAGAAAGGAGCAGCAGAGACAATGTGTTATGAACTTAACAGAATTCCCATTCCTTGCACCGCTGAGAGGAAGGAAGTAGAGAAATTGGGAGCAAAGTTTAGCTCATGAAGAAAGGAGTAGTGGGGGGAAAGTGTTTTTAAGATCTGGTTTCATTTCTCATTATGCTTTTATATTTTGATTAATAAATTTAAGTTGATGTTTTCCCCAGGTTGAGTCTGTTTGACCCGTGATGGCAATTGGTGATCCTTCCCTGTCCTTGTCTCGACCAACAAGCTTTTTCTTATATTTTCTCCTCTCCATCCCACCAGTGGGAGGAGTGAGCAAGTGGTTGTGTGGTAATCAGTTGCCCACTGGATTTAAACCGCAACAAAAGTTCAAGACTCATTTTTATCATCTTGTTTTTGGCACAAAAGTAAAATAATTGCACGGTGCTTTTCATAAGTAAGCAAAAAGGGAGAAATTTACCAATTGCCTCATGGCTCAACACTATAAAAACTATTTAATAGTTATGGAACATATAAAATTGCTAATAAAAATCTACCTTATATCTCATCTACATTTTACCTGCTTAGACTCACAATGGTATACTACTACACCCCAAATTGGATGTGCATAGTTATGTTCTGTGCTTACCTTTCCTTGAAAATATCTGAAGAAATTTCATAAATCTGCAATTGCAGTTTCTAACAATGAATGAAGTTAAATATGGTGTCTTCACCACTTCACTATACACAAATCATGTCTAATTAAGAAAAAATGCAATATCAGGCAAAGCTCTGAACACAGATTGTGTTTTATTTTTACAAATTTGTTTTGTTCTGGGATTTGAAAACAAATATTTTACTTCACAGTCTATGTATATTACAGAAAAACCTGCTGACAGCTTACTGTTAGTATGCAAAGGCTTAGGTTAATCAATCCTAACTTAAGACATCTAGAAATAAAAGTATTAATTCAACTTTGTTTGTTCTACACACTTAGTAGTCACTTGAAAAATGTAATCATACAATAATTTTTGTTCACTCTAGAATAAGCAAGTAAGGTTAAGTAAATCACCCTTTGTAAATGCTCTTATATCAAGATCATCTGAGGCGACCAGTTCAGATTTAAACACACAGTCTTTGCACACGAAATGTTAAACTGGATTATTCACTTCTTCAGACTACTACTGCTACAGCTATGTAAGGCTATGAGGACAGAAGAAAAAAAAGCCAGAAAATGAATGTAGTATAGCATTCAATAACTCAGTGATTGAATCTTAGTATACACTAATTTATGCTATTTAACTTCAGCAAAATGTTTAGCAAGCACTGTGTTTATGAGCTGTTCAGCATACTTGTAATTACTGTTATCTCCTGTTACAATGGAGACAAAAGAATTGAACTATTTATAGATAGTGTAATTCCAGTAGCTAGGGATTTATGCTTTTCATCAGTCAGTAGACAAAAACTATAGATAGCTGAATGTTATTCACTTTAGATGTCCACAGAGTATTTCTGCTATACTGAAAAATGCTGTAAACATGATTGTGTTCTATTGCTTCTGAAATGATAAATATTCTTCTCTCTCATAGACAAGTTACATGGTAAAACTGTGAATAATAGCAAACTGGAATATAGAAAATTAGTATTATTTGGCTGTATTCTATGTTTCTTTTCAATTTTCAGGTATTTCAGTAGTTGCAAATGAAGATAAATTTTACAAATATACAATTCTTGATTTAATATTTCTCTTGTTTTATATTTTTTCTAGAAAATTTAGTACTACATTCAAGCTACATAATACTCTTATATTTCCTTCATGTGAGTTATTCACTTCAGTGTCTTGAGACATATCTTAGAAGAAACCAAATTGAACTGTGAAAATCCTTATATCCATTGGGAATTTTATTTTTAGATTTTTAGCTCTCCATCCATCTGCCTTTGAGCAATTTTCTGTGCTTCAAGCATGAACTAGCAATATTAATCCAATTTCTAGTTTCTGTGTGAGACACATTAAGTTAGATCAAATGCACCTCAACTCAAGTGAATCAAGTTTTCTAAAAAGCTTTGAATGGATATCTCAGAAAATGAACAAAGACTCACCAGTAAGTAACTTATTAAGTTCTAAAGAATATCTAGGATTACGTTCTAAAGTGTTTTTATCTCTAATTGTATTATCCATTAATACAGCATTCCAAGTGTCTAAATTTCCCTCAACATGCTTGGTTTCATATCTATTCAAATCAATAACAGAGCTCCTACTGGAGAATCAGAATCATTTTCTGACTCAAAGAATAGAAATACATTTTTGAGAAATTCTGCCTCTATGAATGATTCAACGTTTGATGCATTTCTGTAGTTATTTGATAAAATGAGATCTTCAGAGTGATTTGAAACTCAGAAAATATTAAATATTAGTTTACATAAGATCTATTCTGTTTGATTTCTACCTCTTTCTGCTAAGGAAAGGGAAAATAAAATACACTGTGACAAAGAAAATTTATCATATTCTGAGACCAAAACCAGTCAACAACTTGGACAGTATCATATCTCTAAATATAAACCAATTCCTATTTTAAGTAATTAGAAAAAGCTAGAAGTGTTTCTATAGTCAAATGTATGTCACATCCATTTAATAAACTGTAGAAATGTCTCCGTTTAAGGCTCAGAAAGCAGGATATTCTCTCTTTATTGTCCCTTACCCTCTCTGGCAGTCGTTCCAGGAAGTGGGTGGTGGTGGATGCTGCTGAGCACGTGGAGCTAGGCCCAGCTGTCCCCCAGATGCGACAGGAAGCAGCCCAGGAAACCAGGAAAAGCCCGCGAAAACCTCGGGCCTCCTCGGTTTTTTTCATAGACTGTGGCCAGAAAGGGGAGGGAACAGTACTGATCTCTGACCCCCAGGGTCTTACAGACACCACCTGTCCTTCCCTTTCAGGCTGGTAACCTTTAAACTATAGCAAGTAATAAAAGGATCCAGTGGAGTCAATAAAAATTTAGTTGTTATTTTCCATTTGCATTCCTTTCTTATTATGTCTTGTACATGTAAATACCTTGCAAATTGGTCTATATATTTGACAATACTATCATTTTTATACTACGCACTTGGTGAAGCAACTACGTTATTTACCATATTGAAAATTTAATTATTTCTCTGATAACCTCAAAGGTGAAGTAAATACTTTCTCCCAGTATCTACTGAAGCTTTCAAAGAATTACTGACTATGATGGACCTAAACCATAAGGACATTTTCTTGTTGGCATTCACCTACAGTAAACTAATTTCTGATTATACATTAATTTTTCCATGGTTCTATATAGCACTAAAGGCACTCGATTTTCTTGCTTGTTTTCTGGGTAGCAGATACCACTGAATGAAACAATTAACAGTACTAGCATCATGGGTGAATTCCTAATATCTTGAAGCATTTTACAAGAGCACAACCACATCACTCAATGACATAAAAACAAACATTTATTTGGTGAGTGGGATGGATGTTGGGGATAGATATTAAGTCCTGTTAAGCAGACTCACATGCACAATCGTGCCTGTCCTGGACAAAAGAAAACTCACACCAGACATGTTCTCCAGTCCAACTGTGACTGGCAACATGGACTCAGGGGAACAAACAAGACGTTCTTTCCTACTAGTCAAGATGTCCAAGTCCTACCTGGCAGACTGGCTTAATGTGTAATGAGTCTACTGTGGTCTCAGTATTTAGCCTTTTGTACAGTGTTGGAAGATCAGTTATATATTTCCCTCACCCTCTCTGGGATTATTGTTTTCTATTTCAATTTTCTATATCCATTTATTGCTTTCAAACTCAGATGCTCTGTATAAGCTGCCATGGACCTCTTTGATCAGTTGAGCTCAGGCCAAAATGTCTGACTTTCTCTATATCTAAAGCCAATTAGTCATCACTGCCTGGATTACTATCACCTTCTGGCATCCTGTCCTAGATGTCTTCTAAGGATATAAAGCTCTTAAGAGTTCACATCTGTTTCTCTGATTCTTTGCCAGAAAGAAGTCATTTCTTTGCTTTGTCTGAGCTTTCAGTAAGCCTTCCCCATAACAATCACCTGTGCTTGGGTTGTTTTCCCAGGGCATATCAAATTAACATAGTAAGTTAGAGTTGGGTAGATGTAGTCAAGATCTTACATAACTGAGTGGTTCTTTTGGATAGGCTTTACCTCTCAATATTCTAAGGGTTGTTCTGAGGGAAAATATTTTCAAACAACTTGCAGAAAATTTAGAGACAGATGTTTGGCGGTGCTAAAAAAGCAAATTAATATAGAAATAATATTGTTCCTTAATATTTCAGTCAAACAAGTTATGCAAATCCTTTCATTAACTGATTAAACCGAAAAAAAGACCAACCCCAAAACCCAACTCTCCCACAGAAAAACATGCTTTTTTGCTGATGCTTATCTAATCACAGAATCATAGAATAGTAGGGGTCCAAAGGGACCTCTGGAGATTATCTAGTCCAACACCCCTGCTAAATCTGCTTTACATATAACAGGCTACATTGGATAGTGTCCAGGTGGGTTTTGAATACATCCAGAGAAGGAGACTCCACAACCTCTCTGGGCAGCCTGTTCCAGTGCTCTGTCACCCTCAAAGTAGAGAAGTTTTTCCTCACGCTCAGCTTGAACTTCTTGTGTTTTAGTTTGTGCCTGTTGCCCCTTGTCCTGTTGCAGGGCACCACTGAAAAGACTCTGGCCTCATCCTCTTGACACCTGCCCTTTAGATACTTATAAGCATTAATGAGACCCCCTCTCAGTCCTCTTTTCTCCAGGCTAAACAAACCCAGGTCTCTAAGCCTCTCCTCACAAGAGAGTTGCTTTAGTACTCTAATTATCTTTGTAGCCCTCCACTGGATTTTCTCCAGTAGTCTCTTGTCTTTCTTTAACTGGGGTGCCTAGAACTGGACATAGTACTCTAGATGTGGTCTCACCAGGGTAGAGTAAAGGGAGAAGATAACCTCCTTCGACCTACTGGCCACACTCTTCTTAATACATCCCAGGATACCACTGACCTTCTTGGCCACAAGGGCACTTTGCTGGCTCCCGGTGAACTAGTCCACCAAGACTCCCAGGTCCTTCTCTGCAGAGCTGCTTTACAGCAGATCCCCCCCAATCTGTTCTAATGCATGGGCTTATTCTTCCCTAGGTGCAGGATTCTACACTTACCTTTGTGGAACTTCATTAAGCTTTTCTCCACCCAACTCTCTAGCCTGTCCAGGTCTCACTGTATGACAGCACAGCCTTCTGCTGTATTAACAAATAGGCTGTTCCAGAACTTCACTGATACAACAATTGAAGGTATTTATATACATTCTTTTTGGGTTTTTTTGAATTTGAAAGTAAATCCTTTTCCAGTAATAATTACCTCCTTTTTCGCTCGTGCTCGGATCATATGATAATTCAGGTTGGGATCTCAGGAAATTTGAGTCCAACAGCCTGTTCCAAGCAGGGCCAACTGTCAAGTCAGACCAGGATCCTGAGGTCTTTGACCAACTCGGTCTTGAAAACCTTTAAAGATACAAAGATGGAAACTACACAACCTCTCTAGGAAACCTGCTCCACCGCATTCCTGTCATCACGGGAAAAGGGTTTTTTCATTATACCTAGTCTGAAACTCTCTGTTTTCAGCCTCAGACATAAGTCCCAGTGCCCATAGCATTTTGGTGACCATTTGCTGAAATTTCCTGGGTTTTGATGTCTGTCTTGTATTATGGGCCCCAAACTGGACACAGTATCTAGATTAGGTCTAATGAGTGCTGGGTAGAGGGTTTACATTAAGGAAGTTTGCCAGCAATACTATATTAGGAGTATCTCTGGACTCCCTTGAGGGAAGAGAGGCCTTACAGAGAGATCTGGATAGACTAGAGAGCTGGGCAGTCACCCACCATATGAAATTTAACATGAGCAAGTGCCAGATTCTCCACCTGGGATGGGATAATCCTGCTTACGTGTACTAATCTGGGGGATGGGAGACTGGAGAGCAGCCCTGTGGAAAGAGAACCTAGGGTTTGGGTTGATGGCAAGTTGATTCTGAGTCAACAGTGTTCCCTGACAGACAAAAGGGCCAACCATGTCCTAGGGTGCATCCAGCACAGCAAAACTAGTTTTTCAAGTGAGGTGATCATCCCACCCAGCATTGGATTGGTGCATTCCTACCTTGAGTGCTGTGTGCAGTTTTGGGTACTTCAATATAAGAATAAAGGCAAACTATTAAAGTGTGTCCAGAGGAGGGCAACCAAGATCGTGAAAAGTCTCTAGACAAAAGTTAGGAGGAGTAGCTGAAGTCATTTGGTTTGTTCATCTTGGTTTGTTTGGTCACTTGGTTTGTTCAGAGAAGAGGAGGCTGAGGAGTGACCTTATCTCAGTCTACAGCTTCCTCAAGTAGAAGAGCAGAACGGAAAGTGCTGATCTCCTCTATCTAGTGTCTAGCGATAGAACACGAGGAAATGAATGAAACTGCATCAGGAGAAGATCAGACTGGGCATTAGGAAAACGTTCTTGACTGAGAGAGTGGTCTATTACTGGAACAGGTTTTCCAGGGAAGTGGTCACAGCATCAAGCCTTTCAGAGTTCAAAGAGAGTCTGGACAACATTCTAAATCATATAGTTTATTTTTACGAAGTCTTGTGAACAGGACTCTTGGTGATCCTTATGGATCTCTTCCAATTCGAGATATTCTATGATTCTATTACTTTTCTATTGTGAATTAAGTAGCTATAGCTTTTGTTTCAGTACTCACAGTTATGCAGTTTACTTCTTTGAGACTGTTGCCCAAAGTTTTTCCTGTCTTATCATCAGCACTTTTCACAGGGACATATTTTCATGCCAACATCATTAAAATAGTATATAAAATAACTGCCTTAGTCAATCATTGGGGAACTCTGTTCCCTCAGTTGCTAACTTTTTACAAATTGAAAAATGTAAGTTCATATTTCTCTGGAGTACTTAGATATTGTGTTAATAGTTTGCTGGAATAGAGCATATTTGTAATAAACTTGCAAAGAATTACTTGAAATACCTTTTCAGATATACAGGAATAAGCAATACTACAAATGAAAAGTAGGAATAGGATGCAAATATTATATTAAAGTCACAGACATTCTCAATAGCTGGAATCAATTTTTTTGTCCACAACAATATTCAGCATAGGTTTCTACAGTCAGTCAATTGTTAAGATCTTTTAAATAGTAGCTGCAATTTATTTTGCATGTAGTTTAATAATAATACTACAGAGTTCTAAAAATTGAATATTTTATAATTTGTGAAATCATGAAGTCTAGAAACTCTCCTTATTAATGTTGATAACAACAAAACATTTTAAATTTTGATGAATTGTTCCTCAATTAAAGTAGCATATATTTAAATTTGCACTGAGTGTAACCATGCTTTAGCTGTCATAACTAGTTTGTTATCCACATTCAGCAAATCTTTCCTTTTACACTGTTCCTATTCTCAAAAAGTGTTTGCTGAGATTCATTGAGATAAACTGGAATTAGTATGATTATTTTTATAATTATTAAATTATTCCTTTAACTGGTTTATAATGAAGACAATATCTATTCTATGCTGGATTAAAAAGAAAAAAAATATAATTAGTGTATGATGCTAACACAAAGACAAGTTAACATAACAAATTCAGAAGAGCATCTAATGATAAGCCCTAATAATCAACCTTAAGTATTCCAGGGGTCTGTTAATGCAACTTGTGGTAGCACCTGTGATCAAATCCTGCCTAGCTTTTCTTAGTACTCTTTTGTGAGTCCTTTGCTGTTTCTGAAAAAGGTGAATCTAAGATTGCCTATACAATGTCTTTGTTACTAAAACAATAAACAAAGATCAAATTTATATGCAATACTCTATTTCCAGTGATACATTGCATTGTGACCACCTTTGGGATACCTAAACCTAGTCTTATCTTAAAACTGTTCCTGGGAGATGAGCAGAAGAGTCAAATACACCTTGACCTTTACTGATTCATGCACACTTTTCATGAGCTACTTGAAACAATCAGTTAACAAATACTTTAAAACACCCTGGGAAGTACTATGGTGGACACAGTGGACATTTGGTGGTCCACTCTGATGCCTTTAGCTTTCTATATAACTAGAGCTCTAGATGCAACAGATTAAGGTAATATTAGCTTCACAGCTATGAATTCCATCTTGTGTGTGTGTCTATGTGATTGATGGGCAAGTTAGTTAAAGTTAGGCATATTGAATACCTTTAGACCTTTGTCTTTGAAAGAGAAGTAGGTACTACTTACTAGCCTCCTAAAAGCATGCTGTAAGAGTAAGGGATACTTGTATATGATGTAACACCAGTCGCTGTGTAGTCAGAGATTTCTAAATGTCTGCAGCAGAACATCATTCATGATACACTTTACATAACCAGTGGAAAACATGATTATAAAAATAATGAATAAACTATAACCATACTGTAGACGTAAACTGCTGGCTAGATAATTGCCAGGCTGGGAACTAGCAAAAAGGTGTATTTTTAACAAAAAATGTGTTTAATCTAATTCTGTGTTGATACAAACCACTCGGGCAGTTTTAAGTCTGCAGCAAGTAGAAAGAAATATTGACTGGGAATGACAGGCATGGAAGATGGATGGAAGAAATTACCTCTGGACGTCTCCTGGGACCTTGAAGAGTGACTGATGGACAGGGCTTATAACATCACAGATAAACACATGGACACAGAGTTTGTTGTGGTGAAAAGTAAAGTCTGATCAAGTCTTACTTCACTGTGACTTTATTTATCTATTGTAGGCGTTGAGTAATTTATCACAGTAATAACTGTTGATAATAAGGACACACTGTAGGTAAGTGCACTTTGAGTTTTTCAAAATTATGGTGGACTGGCATAGGAGTTTCCCTTTACTGTGTGGGTCACCTTACCCAAATCAGGTAAATACCATTTGATAAGCAGAAAGGATATTCCCTTAATCCCTTGGTCCATCTCATGAGTGACAGTGGACATCACTGGGTACATAACACTGTCTCCTACTGTTCTGTAAAGAAAAATGTTGCTCTTTTGAAATTATATTAGATTATGAAGAAAATATTCAGCAAGGAATTTGGAGAAGAAAAATCACTAAGCCTCATATGAAAAATATGGCCTTCAATTAAATAAAAATAAACTCAAAACTTTAAGAAATTTCTTAAGAAACATCTACAGAAATTAAATATTTTGATATGTAACAGAAGCATTGTTGTGGTTTAGGTCCAGTGCACAACTGAACACCACGATGCCCCAAAAAGGGGGCTAGACAAAATAAGGGCTGGGAGGGCTTCTCACCATTTAAACAGTCACGAGCAAAAGACAGTCTCATCATAGAGAGAAACAACTTTAATTTGTTACCAACATCAGAGTAGAACAGTGAGAGATACAATCAGATCTTAAAGTCAAACACCTTCCCCCATACCTCCCTTCTTCCCGGGCTCGGCTTTGTTCCAGGTTTCTTCACCTCCCTGCCTTTGCCCAGGGAAACAGGGGGGATGGGAATGGGGATTGCAGTCAGTTCATCCCATTCGGTCTCTGCCACTCCTTCCTCTTCAGGGGTAGGGGAGGATTCCTCCTAGCCTTCCTCTGCTTCCACGTGGCACCCTTCCCACAGGAGAAAAGTCCACAAAAGTCCAATGTGGGCCTTCCCACAGCTGCAGCTTCCTCCATGCACAAAACTGCTTCAGCCCAAGTCCACAAAGCTCCAATCTGGGTCTGCCCATGGTCACAGTTCCCTCACACACAAACTGCTCCACCACACACTGCCTAAAGTCATGGCTTCTTCAGGGGCAGCCACCTGCTCATGTGAATCTGCCCCACCGGTGAACTTCCACAGGCTGCAGGCGGGTCAAACTCCACTTTCACTACTGGTTGCAGAGGGAACCTTGGCTCTACACCCTCCTCCTCTCCCTTCTCCTTTCTTCCTTCAGTGACCTTGGTGTTTTTTAAAGTTGTTCTCCTCAGGTCCCACTCCTTTCTCTGCTGCAGGTCCCTTCTGAAGGTTCTGAAGAGTTCCCAGCTCTCTCTTTCGGGCTGGAGCTGCAGCAGGGCTTAAGCTTAAATTGGGCCCGGGCAGTGCTGGAGTCAGAGTCAGGGCCACACCACCCGCACCCGGGGACGCGCTGGTCGGGGTCAGTGCAAGAAAGAGAGAGAGAGCACAAGCCTGCCCTTCACCCTCCTTAAATACATGAATTCACAGGGGCGCTGATTGGCTTGGGCCTGGTCAGAGGTGGGGCAGACATTGGAGCCGGGGGAGCTTTTCAGGTAGCTTCTTACAGGGCTATCTCCATAGCCCTCCCCCACTACCAAAAACAAAAACTCTCACAAAAAATCCCAATACAGGCATAAATATGTCTTTGTGTATACCGATACAGATGTATATACATAGATATACACTTACAACTGATACACTGATACACAAATAAAGCAGAAAATTATAAATGCTATGAAAATAATATTTGATTGGAAAATATTAAATTATCTCTACAGGAAACTGCTTTAAAATATATAATACTCAAAAAGCAAGTGCAAGAAATATATGTAAAATAACTTCAAAAAATTTTACATTATAAATATCTTTCTTCCCCACTGTTACATCTCATGAAAATAAAGTACTTCATTTTGACATCTTTTGTTCCTGAGGAAGAGGACAGGGGAATGGACTTATGGGATGGGTTCATAAACAAAGTGAAAACCCTTAAAGCTGTGTGGATTGCTTAGCTGAGTATTTGTGCAACTGGAATTACTGAAGAGAATATTAAAAAATAGCTTAATACCTTTTGGAATAAGTTCTTACATCAAGTATCTGTAGAACAGATGATCAGATTTTTCAGCTATAGCATTCCTTCATTAGTATTTCAATATAAAGGAGAGAGCTTTGAGATATGATATTCTTAACTTCTGTCTTTAATTATACTTTTCTTAATTTAATCACCTTATGGAAAGTAGTTAGACGAAATAGAAGTATCAGAAGAAAAATAAGTCCAAATATTATTGTTGTTGCTCTTATTTTGGGAGGTTATGGTCTTGGCCTTATATGTTGAAATTATTTAAAAGATATGAAATGTACAATGTAAAAAATGGATGCCGTTTATAGATAGTAACACTTCTGTTTAGTTTTCAATAAAAGAAAGATTAAACCAATAAGATGTCAAATTTATTTGTCTGGTAACTATGAATAAGTACTGTGATGTGCTGACATAATTTAATGGTCCCTAGCATCTAGCCCTGCTGAATCAGTATATGTCATTCTACGTGTTTAGCTACTTAGACATATTCTCCAGAATAAAAGTTTCTCAAGATTAATTATTCTAACTTATATCAGAGTATTCACTTCACTTCATTCCCTTACAATAGTTCCAAATAACCTACAAGTGGGATCTGGCATACAGAGTGAGGTATGAAATGTAGAAGCTGTGTATGGAACGTTCTCAGACTTTTTCTTCTCTTCATGTGTGCAAGATAAATACTGATTTCAGTTGCACTTATTTACTAATTTAGTCATCTAAATATTTGAGGATATAGACTAAAATAAAAATCTAGACTTCTTGCACAGTCATTGAAGAATTAGCTTTTTAAAAGGGTGCTTCAAACTAAGATTTTTATTCAACTGTCTTAGAATAGGGTAAAATACCTTCTGTAGGTGCACCTCTCTCCGCTGATTGGAGAGCTAGTACTCTGAGGGAGTGGAGCATCTCCCTTATGAGGAGTGGCTGAGGGAGCTGCATCTCTTTAGCTTGGAAAAGAGGAGACTGAAGGGTGACCTCATTAATGTTTATAAATATATAAAGGGTGAGTGTCAGGAGGAAGGAGCCAGGCTTTTCTCAGTGATAACCAATGACAGGACAAGGGACAATGGGAGCAAGCTGGAGCATAAGAGGTTCAATCTGAACATGAGGAAAAGCTTTTTTACTGTAAGGGTGACAAAGCACTGGAACAGGCTGCCCAGAGAGGTTGTGGAGTCTCCTTCTCTGGAGACATTCAAAACCCACCTAGATGTGTTCCTGTGCGACCTAGTCTAGGTGATCCTGCTCTGGTAGGGGGGTTGGACTAGATGTTCTTTCGAGGTCCCGTCTAACCCCTAATATTCTGTGATTCTGTGATTCTGTGAATGACTGCATTCATATGCCTGAAAGAGATGAAAATGAATTGCATCTTTAATCTGTTGGTCTCTAATATATGGTTCTTATCTGCTTTTTTCCAAATAATTTTCATACTTTTTTTTTTTAGATTAGCTCCAAAAACTTAAATTTAAGGCAATACTTCAATAATTTAAGCAATATATACATGAAGTAGTAGTATATTAATATTGACTATAGGAGTATTTCTGCTTTTTTCTACTTTTCTCCATGTTCAGTTACTCCATAGTAATAAATCTAACATTATTGATAATTGAGTACATTACTAGCTATTTCATTATATCATTAAGGACTGAATGAGTCATTATTTTGTTGCCTAGTCTAATACATTTTTAAGAATTCTTAACTAGTCCTTTTTCATCATTATAGACAGATTCCTCCTTATCTTGCCAGATGAGCAATAAAACACAGTTTTTTCTGCTTCTTTTATGTCCACAGAAGTTAATTATGCAGAATTTTATTAATATGTTAACCCTAATGCTTATTTTAGGATTTCCTGTAATATCTGTTAACAAGTCAACTGATGATCATCACTGATTTATACAATGTAGTAAAGGAGTTTTATGACTCCATTACCTTCCTCTGGAGAAAGATATAAATTTTTCCTTTCTTACTTTTTTTTTTTTAATAAAACTATGAAACACTGTTCTTTGTCATCAGATGTAATTTATTTTATGATACTACTTTCATGGACACACTCTACTACATCTGTTACTAGACTAGCCATGCAGATCTAACCACCTGAAATGGTTGCAAGTTAAAGATTTTCTTAAAAAGAGAATGCATTGCTAGAACTGCGAAGTAGATATAGCTTGAAACCTAGAAATGAGTATATTGGTGGTTGCAGTTTTATCTTCTGTTCTTGATCCTAAGAATAAAATCAATATTAGCCCCATATATATCACAAGATATATTTTTAATGCATATAGTTTCCAATTCAGTAACTGCTGTTAATTAAAATGAAAGTGCTTATTATGCATAGGGTACAAATGGAAGAAAGGAACTTATTAACTTGAACTATTAGTCTTAGGATAATAGGCCTTAGAAATCCTTCAGCAGCTATTGTTTGATCAAAGAAAGTAGACTTACAGTGTATTGTTCACTGCATCCAGAGACTGTGAGTCTGATAAGAACACCAGTAGCTAATTTTTTTCCTAAAAACATATTATACTACAACACATTACACTTACGGTTCTGGATGTCTCAATTTATCATTTAAAAAGAGTGATACTTTCTTCTTCAAGAAGAAAATATTAGTGTGGACATTGACTTCATCCAATATGCATGTTCAGATCAAACCACCAGTTCTAACCTGGGTTTTTCTGTGTGCTGGTGTCTCTGTTTAAGGGTCAAAGAGAGAGAGAGCAGAATTTTCTCTCTATTGTCCCCTACTCTCTCAGGGGGAGGATTAAGAAAAGGGAATAGAGAGAAAATTAAAAAAAAAAATGCTTCGCACAAAGTTGGAAGTTAAGACTGCAACAAGTTTAATGAAAAAAAACAACAGGGGAAAGGGAAAAAAGGGAACTAATAAGGGACAAAGGATATTTAAGTATATACAAAACCCGATCCCAGTAGTCCCAAGTGGAAGTGTCCAAGCAGTGCCTCATGGCCGCTGTGGCTGCTGTGACTCGTCACCAGGGACCACAGTGGTGCCAGGAGCGGATGGTGGTGGATGCTGCCGAGCACGTGGAGCTAGGCCCAGCCATCCCGAGGTGCGACAGGAAGCAGCCCAGGAAAGCCAGGAAAAGCCCGTGAGAACCTCGGTTTTTTATAGACTGTGGCCGGAAAGGGGAGGGAACAGTACTTATCTCTGACCCTCCAGGGTCCTACAGACACCACCTGTCCTTTCCTTTCAGGCTGGTAACCCTTAAACCATAACTGCTGGACATCCCAACAGCTAATTCATGTAACTAATGGTTACGTGTACACATGAAATACAGCTCTCCACTGTAACTGGCCCCAGTCACTCATTCTATCCAGCAGCTGTATCTAGACACTCAGTCTTTAGTAGATGGCACCCAAACCTTCAAGCTCCTTTGTCACAGTCAGGTCTCTTGTCCTACTTGTTAGCTAGTCTGACTGCAAGTTCACTAGCAGCCCACATGCACAGGCTGAGAATGCCAGTAGATGATAGAATTAGGATTTAGTATGAAGCTAAGTTAGACTTAGATAAAGTGTGAGGCTTACTCAGGCAAGAACTTAGGAATTCAGCTTTGTGATGAAAATAGGTCTATGAAATTGTAAAAAAATGGCACAAATAGATAAAGTACAGTCTTACTGCCAGAAAATTATGCAGTTTGGAAAGGAAGTGAAGCTACTATGCAACAATTTATAAATATCATACATCTGGTTATTAAGAAGTAAGTCTCATAAAGATATTTATTTAATACTGATTTATATTTATTTAAGTAGTACAAGAAATCACTTGGATTAAAAACAACAATATAAATCATCCTCTGGAAAAATAAAGGCTTACTAAAATCATTAGCAAGCAATGGTATTCTTAGCTTTGTCAGCTTACTGAATAACTATTGACAATTATATCAAATTCAAGGAATTGACAGGAATATAAACTGTTACATGCAAAAGGGAAGAGACTATGTATCTGGAAGCAAGCACTTACTGTTAGTCTAAGTAAAATCTAAGTAAAACAGTCTCACCAAAATTGTACAGTTATTATTTTTCCTATTACAGTAATACTGACACTCACAATGCAGTTTAATGAAGAAAAGTCTCATTTGAATGACAATCGAAATTGTTATTCAAGTCTTATGAGTATCTACCTCTTTTTTTCCGTGCTGTGTTACTCTTCTCCTTTCAGGGTCCTTCTGGCTGGTAAATTCAATGGTGCCAATCTTTGTCAAGCAGGGAGCTGATGGGTATCGCACTGAGTCCTAAACACCCCTGTTTCCTTGATGGGACAAATGTAGTGTAAATTAACGTGTCCCTTACTTTTAGGTGTACTTGGCCTTGTTTTGACACACTCAGTTATCACAGTCTGTTCACCTCCCTGTGGTTCCCAGCTAAGGTGTCAAGCACAAACACTTCCTGCATCACTGCACTGCAAAGCCTTTAGCCTTTACTAATAAATGGGGAAAAGGAATCTGTTTTAGTAGCTGACAGTGTCTCAGTTTCTTTTATCAAGATGCTATTAGAATATTAACTTTGCATAACTTTATGAGGGACAGAAAGGATTAGATGAGAAATGCATAGACATTCATTATTTTAAAATCTTTCAGTAAAAGAAACTTTTTTCCTTTTTAAATGTAAAAAAAAATTTAAAAAAGTTCTGCTTTTAAGAAAAGTATTTGGGCATATTCATCATTGTTCATAGTTCCCAGAGTTAAATCCTTCAGGTATTAAAGCCCTCAGGATATAGGTGCAGGTGATATACAGGGCACTGTTAAGAGTTCAGTCTAACAGTAAGAGAATTGTATGATTCAACCTGAGAAGAGATAAAGGTAAAAAGACTGACATTTGAGCAGTATAATCGGAGAGACTGGGAAGTGGGAAGAACTGCAGCCAGACCATAACTGTGATCTGGCTCTAAAAAAGTTTAATAATCCTTTGTCTATAGAAAATCACTCAGTCAGTCAAGTCTTCAGGGCTTAGAGTAATGCACTAAATTAAATTTGGGTTTTTTTAAAAGGTTTAAACCTTTCCTTCATGTCTGGACATTTAAATCTCGGCATGGCGCTAAATGTTCTTTTTGTATTTCGAAGTGAATTGGAGCTCTTTAAAGAAACTGACAGACTTTTATTTTGGTTTGACAGAATAGTTATATCATTAAATGAATCTAGAGGATCTTACAGCCACTAAATGTGATCCTGAGTTGTTACTTGTTAGCTTACAGCCAACAGCTACCTTAGACATATTTTTGTGATTTAACAATTTGTTCATTAATATAAGAATTTTTTTCACATCATCTTTCAAAATTTCTGATCTGCTTCAGTGTAAGAAGGCTCTACAGCAGCATCTGGATAGGCTAGTTTGATGGTCTGAGGCCAATTGTATGAGGTTCAACAAGGTCAAGTGCTGGGTCCTGCACTTCAGTCACAACAACCCCATACAATGCTAGAGAGGTTGTAGGAGTTGGGGAAGAGTGGCTGGAAAGCTACCCAGAGGTAAAAGACCTAGGGGTGCTGGTTGACAACTGGCTGAATATGAGACAGCAGTGTGCCCAGGTGGCAAAGATGGCCAATAGCATCCTGGCCTGCATCAGAAGTAATGTGGCCAGTAGAACTAAGGAAGTGATTGTCCCTCTGTGCTCAGCACTGGTGAGGCCACACCTTGAATACTGTGGTCAGTTTTGGGTCCCCCACTACAAGACATTAAGGTGCTGGAACATGTCCAAAGAAGGGCAACAAAGCTGGTGAAGGGTCTGGAGTAAATGTCTTATGAGGAGCAGCAAGGGAAGCAGGATTGTTCCTGGAGAAAAGAAGGCTGATGGGAGACCTTATAGCTCCCTACAACTACCTGAAAGGAGGTTGTACTGAGGTGGGGGTAGGTTTCTTCTTCCAAGTAATAAGCGATAGGATGAGAGGAAATGACCTCAAGATGGACTGGGGGAGATTCAGATTGGATATTAGGAAAAATGTCTTTACTGAAAGGGTTGTCAAGCATTGGAACAGGCTGCCCAGGACCTACAGTGCAGCAAAACCCAGTGTACTCCATTTACTGATAGCTATTCATACTAGAGCATTATATTTTAGAACAAAAACAAACACTTTTTATTTAATGGCCATAGTTCAGATGCATTATAGACCTTGGCTGATTCTTTATATGGCCAATCATTCTTATATGAAAAACAAAAAGAAACTTCCCTAATTTTAATTTGAACTTCATTTTCTAATTCTAAACTCTTTGCCAAGAACTCTCAATGAGTTTGCTTCTTCTTGTAGGTACCTATTGTTCACTGATCATTCTTGCTTAACATTTATGCATACAACAAGCTTTGCTTTGCTTCTGGTTCTAACTGGTTGTGCATAACATGAATAACAGCTTCAAAGATTTTTTTTTCCCATAAACTCTGATTGGAAAAGCTTGGTTGTTTTCTAGCCCTTATTTTCTCATCTTCTTCCCATCTGCAAACAATCCCTCCTAATCTAAAACACAGTAATACTTCCCACATGTGTTTATATTTACAGAAAAATATAGGGCACAGTTAAAGCACAATTTAATTGTTGTGTTTGTGTAATACTCTAAAGTCTGTGCAATTATAGGCTTATCCACAAAAATTTTATTTCTGCTTTGAAGAGACAGCAAATTGTGCTTGTCTACTTTTTGCACCTCCCAATCAGATTCTCTGCTCTTCTTTCCTCTCTTCTGTTCTTCAGAGAAGATATGACTCATTCTGCCAGTGTTTCAGTATAACAGGATTTTCTTGTACTTATACAATTATACTTTTTTCATGAAAATATGACTTCAGTACATTACAATATCATCAAACTGAGCTGAAACAAGGACTTTTGTTATCTTCTGTTGCTCCCACATACCTTGGGGGAGAGGTTGGGACTTTCTTGTAATTTTCTTGTCCTCATTTAAGATTAGAAGGTTTTTATTGCAAAAAATGTAAAAGTTATTTTCTCTTATTTTAAATCACTATGTAAAACTTTATTTCACTTGATATCTGTCAATTATTTCATCTAAAATTTTAGTAAAAGATGAACTAATCCTTACTAAAGACTACTGTAGGACTCTATATATGTAAGTGCATACAAATTTATGTATATTTGTGGTTGGACACAGACTTACAGAATGTGGGTTGTCTGTATCCAACTTTAATGTCACATCAAAACAGCAGTTCAACAGGTAGTCACAAAGTATTTAACTTATATACTCCTGCAGCCAATTGTAATTGTTGATTTCTGAATCTTCATATGCTTAGCATTCATAATTCTATTTCTATCAGCATGAATTATAGATCACAAATCTAATTAATTTGAACAGGAAGTGTTAATCCAGCAACATATTATGCATAACATTTGTAGAACATTATAGCTGGAAACTTTTCTGAACAATTATGTGTTAAGTTCAAGAATGTTTAAATGCATAAAAAGTAAGCCATGTAAGCAGCTTACTGCAATGACAAAAGTAAAATATAAAATTTTAGGGTGAATTTTCAAAGTACATTACATTTGTTTATTTTGAGCTTCAAGGATCTCATCAAGATTATCTGCTACTGAGGAATGAAAAACTGGTGCAGAAGCAGTAAGTATTCAGAGAATGCATAGACCTCAACAGTAGTGAAATCTAAAAAAAAAAAAACAAAACATTTGGGCTGTTTAATATTTGCATGCTTTGAATACTCATTAAAGACAAGGAATTAGAGTCTTAAATATACTTTTCAGAATTCACACTTAGAATTCTGACTGCTTAGACAGTGAATAGTCAGCTAATTGCTAAATAGAATTTCAGGAAAGAGCAGGGATTTCTTTGGTTGTGTTGTTCTTATTGTGAGATTTGTCACAAACCAGAAGCATGGTATTTTCAGCCTTTTATGCAGAATCCATATCTCCAGGCATAGATGATTGATTAGCAGAAAGATAGGTCATCCCAAACTGCTACATCTAATACAGAGAACCAAAAAGCAAGAGGATTTGGTGCAGTGTAACACAATTATATGAAATACAGCTGCAGACAGGGAAGGGAAAAGGTAGGGAAAAGTCAAATATACCAGTCTTATGTCTGATCTATTAAACGTGACATGTTGGTTTTGGAGTGTTCATTGGGGTTATGTTATGTTCAGTCTGAGCCAAGGATTTGGATCAGTAAAACTGAGACGATTTAAGGTTACATGAAGGATACTTCACCCCATACTCATTTATAGTTATTCAGAGGCTCTTAGGGTGATAATTCTTCTCACATATTTTTAGTATAAACAGCCTATATTTTTACTGTTTCAACTGGTCACCTCCCCCTCACTTGATATTTAATAAATTTCATTTTAAATAACAGAGCCTTATAATGTACAGTGACACTCCTCTTACAGATGAATTAGATAGATATTTCAAGTATTTATTTTATTTCTACAGTTTAAAGGAGAACATGCACAAATTATCTTAACAAGGTAGCTGAGATAAACTTTATCTCTAATGGTTTCATTACACAGAAGAATGATACTCCATTAATGTCCACATAAATAATCAGTATAAGGATTACTCACTTAAGGTATAAAAATGTAGTAAAGAACCTGGGACTTAATATGCAGGAATTTGGAGAAATATAACAGATCAGATCCCTGACTTCACCACAGTATGGTGTTCCCTCTTGAGAGCTGTGGCACAGTGCTTCTACTACATGAGGACAGGCCTCAAATGGCAAAAAACCCATTAAGCTCATATGTTGTGTACCTTACCAGTTGTGAATATTGTCTCCACAAAAGTGCATTTTAATTCTTCTTAAAAATTAGATCATCCTCTGTAAGTATATATATGATATCTGACTTTAATCACAAAAAAAATTATTCACATGGCAAAATATCTTTGAATCATTCTACTTTGACATACTTTGACATTTTTAACTTTAATAATTTTTTGACAACTTTTCTAAAATACTCTATAGTATTAAGGTTATCACCTGTGTTTCAAACACAGCTAAACAACAATTAATAACTTGACACAAACCAAAAATAATTTTGATAAAAATAAATTATCTTGGTATTCTTCTACAAAGTTGTTGTTATTGCCATTCCATTGTCATTAGATTAAAACAGTTTTTAAACAGATGTCTCAACATCAAAGGCATCTGAGTTTGTATACAGATATTTGGCACAATTACATATGACTTTACTGAAGGTCTTTCCTTTTTTTCCCTCCTCTGGTAGTACACATCATAGAATATGGGTATAGAATTTACACACTTGCTATAATGTCCGTAACCTTAAAAATGCTACCATGTAAAGAGTTATAGAATGTTCTTTCTATTTTTACTGGTATTTCTTCAAACTTGTATTCCAGAGTATCTCTGAAACATAAAGACTTTTACCTTTCATAATTTCCTTCTGCTTCTATAGCACTATTTTATTGTAACTGATAATCTAAAACTTAGATCATGTGACGAATCTGTAGACAACATCCAGTACTCTAAAATCTCTATGCATATATAAGGCTGAACAATTCAAATGAAACTTAAGTACTTAACATATTTTTTCACAGTTCTTCAGTGTTTCAGCACAATAGTCGGAGAACATCAGAAGGTGACAGCAAATTTTTTGTATTTTTCAAACACACATGCACCACGTCTAAGTGGTGAACTCTTTATAAAAGTTTACATAATGTAATAACTCATGGAAAAGACATCTGCTATGAATGACATAGATACATAATTACCTGAGTTTTAAGTGTTCGGAAGCTGAAGATTATTACTGGGAAGCATCATATGTGCTTTCCCTTCTCCTTATGATCTTGACAATGGGTTGAAATTTGGCTGCTTTCAGAGGTAAGATGTTGATCTAACTCAATACTTTTGACCTTATGTTTTTATGTTCAAGAAAAAATGTATATGTCAGAAACTGAAAATATTTCAGGCATTAATATGATCTGAAGATTTCTAGAGTGTCAGAGGAGAATACTTGCTGAACAGGCTAGGAGTCTGACTGAGGTGATGAAAGAAAAAGCTATGAAACTTTAAGTTTTACACTAAGAGAGTTTCAGGAGACTTCTCTAAACAGTAATGGCTTAGAATTTACTTCCTTCAGAAAGGACAAAAATAGAGAAAAATATTCTTATACCGAAGATTTTTTTTTCAAAAAATGTCTTAATTCTGACTGAAAGATTCGCACATTGAGTGACATAATCCTTAGAAAAGGCAAAGGCACATTCAAAAGTTGTTTAGGTTTTGGAGGTTTTTTTCAGGCTCATTCTTAAAACAATTTTCGGCAGCTATACTCTCTGGCTTTTTACTCAACTACAGTAAGTGAAACTACTCCTTCAAATTTTTGAGACACACACTTCATCTTTGCAAAATACTATCAGAATTAATCTTTTTCATGTACTTGTGATAAAACCCCCACATTGTCTAAATATAATTTTTATTTTCATGTTTATGTCTTCTAGAGTTTAAGTATGTTTTAATCTACAAAACTCTGTTAAGTATTTTCTGAAAATCTGCATTAAAAAGTGTATCTTTCATTCCCTGAAAATGCCTTTTACATGCAAAAACACTGTTAAGACTGGAATTCATTGCACGTCTTCAAGTTTTGCAAATTCTTGTTGCTATTCTGCATTATTGTTCCATTTCTGTACTGCGAAAGTTGGGATTGATCTTATGTCTTATACAAAATATTATGGAAACTCTTTCTCCTTTCTGAAGTTCCTGAGACAAGTTCCAATGCTCGAAGGATGAAAGACAGACATTTATTGTCTGCAAAATACAGTTTAAAAGATCTGAGGACCTATTCCCTAACCTAAATTATGTTTGAACTGGACCTTTTTGTCCAGTTTTTTTGAGTAAATACTAACATTTTATCTAGCAGACAGTCCAAATTCCATTTCATCCATTCCTTTTTCTGTTCCTCCCTCCCTCACTTTTTCTGTAGAACTCTCCACTTCACCCCTGCTTCCTTTCTAGAGATCCTAAACAGATGATATTAATAGGAATAAACACATTTTTTTGCCAGAAAAGGTTGGACCAGATGATCCTTGAAATCTATGATGCTATGATAGCATTCTATGATGCTATAATAGTTTTTTTAAAAACATACAGTATATCTTGTAGAAAAGTCTAATCACCATACTCCCTCTCCTTTCTCAGTTCAGCCAAAGTAGAATGATACAAGTGTTAAGGACATTTATCAAGAAAATTTGCAGTTGGTGCATTTTTATATACTGTTGTGTTTAAGCTCAGCCTAGGAATAGAATTTGCTCAGAAACAGTAAAGCCTGATAAATCAAGCTACACTCTTTTGCAATGCATTTCCGTATTAAATCCACCATCAGCAAGCTTATGCACCATCCAATTTTCTCTCCCTTGACTGCTTCAACACCAGAATTTACACAAAGCACAGAGCATAAATTTTACTCTATTGAAATTCTCCAGTAGATTTTATGTCCAGGGTTTTGCAGCCTGCTAAAACAATGGGGTTTACAAAGAAAACAATGCTTCCTGTAAAGAACACAAGAAACTGCCAACGTTCTGATTTTATTTTATCACCAAAGTAATTCTTTTATTTTTTAACATGTATTGGTTAGTAAGTCTGTTTTCAGCAACATAAGGGGAAATAAGATAATAGTTATTAACATGTAAACAGGTACAAGGACTACAACTATAAAAGGTCTTTGGTCTCTATGCCAGGATATAGATGCAGTCAAACTGATCTTCAGAGCTGATTCCAAGAGAGTATTTATGAAACATGTTTAATAAACTCTGATAGAAATGATCATAAAATTTTTTTGTGAAAAATACCTTTTAAAACATCATTACTACCAGCAATGGTGTACTATGCTCAGTATGACTTGAAAAACTGTAAAGAATACTAAGAAACAGCTATAAATGAGTTTATGTTCCAGACAGTAGCTTGTATTAAACTATACACACTGAGTAGTGAAATCACAACTCAAATAACTGAAGAACTTTTCTGTTGCCTTTGTTATACAGAATATATATCTTAGAGGATGAAACCACTGCCTCATGCCCTTAAGGGACAGAAAGGAATTGTATTCTATTGTACTATTTTCAACAAGATATTTGTGTCACTAATCTGCCAGAATCAGCTTTCTGATTATATGTTCTATCGGGAAAGCAGCTGTCACATAGAAGCAATCAGAGTCTAGAAAAGCTGACACTTTTTTTGCTTCTTCCGTGTTCCTAAAGTAAGAACAAAATGCTAATTAGACTTCAGCTTCTGTTGTTCTGATAAAGCATGGGGCAAAAAGCAGTGATGTTCATTTTGGTGCCTTAATGTGAAAACCTTTGGCTTTCCAATAAAGTTTCTCGTTGTTTTGAGGCAGCTACACAACACAACAGATGGCAAGAGGGTTATAGCATAACTCTTCAAGTGAAAAATTAGTTTCCACCAGGGATACATCTAGGTGCTTGTCTTGTTTATATAATTTTATACAATAGTGTGGTTTGCAATATGTTTTTTCATTCCTGAAAAAGCTTTTAAAATTTGTCATCTGGTTTTGCAGCACTGCAGTATAAGTGCATTACTGTCTTTCACAGCTCAAATAAAAGATTGACAATGTCCTTATGATGAATAGTTTGATCCTTGAAAAGGTAAATAAATCCCATATACTATTGTTCTCTTAGTTTTACAATTCTGTGCATGTGTTACATAAATTTTCTCAGTAGCTGAAATGGTCAGTGCAGTAATATTATTTATATAAAGTAACCTTTGTTTTAGCCGGAAATAAGTAGTATGCCAATGTGTTAATGTATAATTAACAATTCAAATTATCATATTTAATTCTTTTCATGTATTTGTAATTGTCATTGACTGTTTCAGCACCTTTAATTAAAAATAAACAGTGTTTTCAGATAAAATATTAATTAGTCTGTTATTAATTACAATATCCAGTGGTAAATAAAAAATTTACTAAGCCACACTAATTGCCCTACAGAGTCTCTGTAAAAAAATTAAGTCTCATAAAAGTCATTCCAGTTATTCAATAAAAAAGAGCAGCATCTATTGAATTAGTTTATTCACTGTAGCAATTTTTAGCAGTCTAGCAGAAAGTAATGGGATCATTAAAACTAAATTCTCCTCTCCTGCCTGCACAATGGAGCTTTTACTATCTATCTGCTCTTTCTTGCAAAGAATTCTCATTGTTGATACTGGTATTTCTGCTTACGCAAGAAGATCAGAATAACCCTACAAATCTGCTATGTTCACATGAAAGAGTGAAATTTAGTCAGAAGACTTCAACAAAAGCTTGGGACTGCATTTTTCTTTTAGCCACTGAATGGAGTGCTAGCTGATACCTGTGGGAGATTCACAGAAAGGTTGAGAATAAACAGTAGGGACTATATGTTCCTAATTTCCCTGAAAATATTTTTGCATTTCTGTCTGCCTCAGAGGTTTTTTGTGTGGCCCATTGTTGTAATAACTTAAGGTTTTCCTGATTGTACTTTTTGTCTTAGGCACCTTGTGATTCTGTACCCTTGACTCAGTTTATTAGCATGAAATAATAAGCCAGGGTGGACCCCAGGACAGGAGACACTGTCCTACTTTCTCAGACACTGTGAGTATATCTACACTGAGGGACTCGGGGAAATTTCCCTGTTCCTTGATCTACCAATGCAAAACTTCAGCACATGTGAGACCTGGAAGTATCTATTTCTCCCTTCTTGCCCACATCTTTACTGAGAAGAAACCCAGTGCGTGAGCAGGAAAAAACCTGTCAGAAAACTTTTCCAGCAGGTTGCCTGGGCTTGCCCATCAAGAGATCACAATACTTATCCATATCTCAGTGTAGTTTAGGCACACATCATGTTTCCTGGGCTCTTAAATGAAGATGTGCGCAGACATCTGAGACTTCTATAATGTTTTGTAAGCATTTTGCACTAGTTAAGGACTGCAGTTAAACTTCCAGACAGAAAGGTTTCTTCCATATAAATAACGGTGCACTCCGTGTACAGCACTGTATGTTTCTTACAAAGCACAGAGCTGGCTTTGTAACAGACAAAGACAGATATTCAAACCTTAGTATAGTCCTTTCAGCCTTTTATTTTCTTTTGTTAATGTGTCAACTGCAATACATCAGAAGATTTTAATATGCTTTCTTGATAATAAACATATAACATTAAAAACTTTTTAGATTCAAACTTCTGTTTGAAACTTTAAATTTCAGCATCTAAGTATGTTCCTTTCAGTGAATACTGCCTCATAGAAAGTAAAGACTGCTCCATTCATAACCATGAATCTTGTGGCTTATTTAGAACTTCAATATTAATTTTCTCATTAAACATTACATATTCCCAGAGATGTTTCTTGCTTGCTTGATAAATACTTTTAATTTTCCTGAAAATTGTTTGTTTCTTCTAAGTTACTCATGAAAGAAAAGAAAAGAAAAGAAAAGAAAAGATAAAAGAAAAGAAAGAGAAACCTTCATATTTCTCTCTATACAATACTATATTGTGTGCATATATGTGTACTTGCATATGGAAAAATTTACAATAATGGCAGGAAAAAAAGATTTGTTATAAAGTTCTTACTATGTTTCAATCACATAAATGTGGCAATCTTATAAACTATGTATGTTTCTTGGATCTTTTATATGTTTTCATGCTACTTGCAATGTAATCAACAAGTTATACACTGGAATTTTTTCTGAAATTTTTGTGGTCATATCAGTTTATTTTTCCTATGCATGTTCTGTTTAGGTTATAGATTTCTTATGGTAAAGATTTTCTATAGATGTTTTCCTCATTTTAATATGTTAATAAAAAAGTAGATACAATAACACTTTTAAAACTATCACACTATACATATGTCACAAACCATAGTTTTTCTGATTGATCTAAAATTGCACTATATTTAATTTTATGATATTACAACATAATCATTACAAGTTCTGTATATATATGTAGACTACATTGTCCATATAAATACTATTATCATGGTCTTGTGTTAATTCTTATATAGGATACATCAGCTTTGTAAAGCTATTCAGCAGTATTAGGAAACAAAAATGAAAACATTTGCATTATTTTGCAGTTCACTAAATTAAGGAATAATTAGGTAAGAATGTTTTTGCTGAGTTTTTTTTTTTTATTCGAACTCACATACTAACTGGTCACTCTAGCATACAGTCTGTCTTTGGTCTCATCTGGTCAATTTGGCTGCATGGATACAATTATGGGGAAACACATATAAAATGGTACTAAATAGCATGTTGCTGATGTATTAGCCTAGAATGCGTCAGCTTTGTACTCTGTTCCCTTCTGCTGAGCCAGACAAGAAAGTGAGATTTCACTTTCTGTTTTTACAAAAAAGATGAATAACTCCTTTTTCTTTCTTATCTGTATGTGTGTCCTCTTTAGGTAGATTATGAAGAATTAAACAATAGGGATGCCAACTTTCAGACCTCAAACAAACTTAGTGAAAACATGGAAGAATATTTATGTAGTGACTGAATTTCAGGGATCTATGTGATTACCAGGAAATGTACATACATAAGGCACAAACTCCTTCTTCCTGGGGTATGATTGTCACTAAATTAGGTCAGATGAGTTGCACACAAAAAGCACTTATTTCACCATGAAATAAAAAGCACTAATAAATTAATTCAGGAGCAGATATCTACTTTTGACTTCTAAAATTAGGTGAAATGAATCCTACCCACTTTGTGTTTGATAGGATTTTGGCTTGTACTCAGTAATAGAATTTTTTCTCCTGTTTCATTAGAAACAGCATACAGTGTAAGTTAAACAAGTTCCTTCTACAGTCAATAGGGAGAAAGACATATCAAGAAACTAACTTATCCTGAAGTATGATTAAATGTATACATTCTAAAGCCATCTCCCTGTGTCTACAATAGGAGGACCACACATAACTACGTTTGATGGCAATGATTAACAGTAAAACTTCCAGAAAATTAAAGTTAAGTGAGATTAATCCCACTTCAGGAGTGTTTGGACTAGTTTGATTCTTACACTTAAAATACTGAGTAGTGATGGTCATCACAGGAAGCATCAAGACTAGCATGTAGAAGAATCCTACAAATCTACTTTCTTAGCATAAAAATATACACACATGCTGTGATATATAGCTTCTTTTCCTGATTATCTATTCTTTTGTTACTGAAGAAGTCATGTTCTGTAACTGTTTTGTACTCTGAGAAATTAATCAGATTTTAAAATGTCGTAGAATTTTCTGTTTTGATTATTTCCCATATGATCCAACCTCACAAATCTACAACTAGACAGTTCCACTAAGACTGCTTTTTGTTGTCTGTTTCAGCTTTTTAGTTTGGGGAAATTTTTATTTTTCTAAAATTCTAAGTAGCACATACGTGACAAAAAATATATGCAGCAAAGTTTATACAGTGGAGAATGCAGTCCTATTTCATTTTAAAAGCTGATTTCCTGAGTCTGACCTGATAGAAATTGCTACTTCAATTTGCCACAGGCAGTAAAAAGGAACAAAATGATATAGTCATACCCACTTACGGTTCACTGCCTGTAATAGTACATGTGTCCTGTCATGATGGGAACAAGTTTAGAAAAATAACCTTGACGATAATACCCATGGGAATTCAAGCATTCATATATGTTGTGTGTAAAGGTTAGAGTGTTATTTTACCTAATAACTGATTATAAGCTGAAAACTTTAGATATACAATGTGCAATGTTATTCATCACAGAAGACAGATAAACATAATTTCAAAGCAGAGTCTGCACTGGCAAAGAAACAGAATCAGAGAAGCTGTCATTACAATTACATTACATTGTCAAAAAGAATAAGCAAGAATTTTAGAAGAAGAGAAGGGAAGGGAAAATATCCCATAAGTTGAAGAAACAGCGACCGAATTTTTTAAGTGTTGGGTTGGGGTTTTTTTTCTTGAGATGTCATCTCAGAAAGTCTGGAAGAACTGAAATTTGTCCTGTGGAACTTCATTTTTTTTAATCACATACAATAGGGATGCTTAAAGTTATTCAGCCTAGATAACTGGATGTCTAAATGAATTCTAATTCAGAGTTTCTCTCAGAGACTCCATTCCAGTCTAGTATAAGCACTTAGTGTGTAATTTCCAATAAATTTGATGTTTAAAATACCTCACTTTTTAGTAATTTGGAACTTTTTTCTTCTTTTACTCTAAATATACATATTCATTTCATGTGGCACATTTAGAATTGGTTCTTTTCCATTTAACCTGAAATAGCAACTATTTCTACTATTTCCAGTTTTCTATTTTGCTCTCTTAAGTAGATAGGCCAGGCCAAATAATTGTCTTGCCCTTCTCGCTTTACCACTCTCTAAAAAACCAAAACAACAAAAAATGACAACAACAAAACACACCTCAGACTAGGAAAAAAACAAACATACAGAAAAACAGTCCTGTGAAGAAACACAGACATTTAGATTTGATTCTCACTGAGATTAATAAAAAGGGACTCACATTAAAAGAAAGTGCATGAAAAGACATACAGAACCACATATAGGATAATCTCTCTAGCATTCTTTGTGTAATATGGGAAGAAACAATACATACACTGACAATTATTTTCTATGTGTTCACTCAAAAAAGTAAGAGTTTGCATGAACTAGTATCTTAAAGGAAAATTAAAATTATAACCATTCCTACAAACTGATTACAAGTCATGGATCACAAGGAGCAGGTGTATGCTGCCCCTCAGCCTCCTCAGGCTTGCTGCACTCCTGGTGTTCTGTAGCAAAATAGCCCACAACTCTATTGACCAAAAAAAAAAGGGATCACCATGGAATACAAATCCTCTAATTCTTGAACAGAGTCTTGTTTGATTTCAAAGCACTGTGATAGCAATATATTTCTTAATTGTGTCTATGTATCAACAAATCAAAGTCAGTCTTTTGACCAAACTATCTTGGATCTAACCTTCCTTGTGGCAATGTATTTCTTGTAGTTTTATGCTTACAAATTTACTTAGTCTGCTTTCTAGAATTCTTTTTATTTTCTTGATCATCATTTCAACAAAAATTAAGAGAATAAGAGAATGAAAGCAGAAAAAAACCTAATGCAAATTAAAATATTTGAACTGAAGTGTTTTAGGCTACGAGAAACAAGGAGAAAAGTGACTGGGTCTTGGGATACATTTTTCATTATATAAGTCATCAGAAATTAGATGACTAGAAAAACAAACACAGATTTTCCAGAGCATAATAAATCTGCAACACTTAAATAACTTGTATATAAAGACTTATTTTAATAAAGTTTTATAGAGAGATTGTACAGAGAGCAAAGGATTTATGTGTGGTAAATGAAGATAATGGTTATTATATGACAAGTAGATAACTGAAAGGGTAGAGGAAATTTGCAATCAACAGAATTCATATGTTAAATACAATCTGTAGAAAGAAGAAAAATCTTATAGGACAATAATAGAGATTGCTTGTAAACAGCAATCTAGGAATCTTAGATTATTGATCAAAGACTAAGTGAAATCTGACGAGGGAGATTTAGATTTAAAAAATGAAAATAGCACTCTTTATCAATTATTCTTTTCTATTATTTATTGTTACTTCAGTAAACGTTAGATACTGTTCCCCACAGCATGCACATTAAAAAAAATCATTGTCCAAGGCTTGGATGGGCATATACTCTGCTGGATCAAACACGGACTGTACGGCCAGGCCTAGAGAGTGGTGGTCAATGGAGTTAAATCCAGTTTGCGGCCAGTCACAAGTGGTTCACAGGGCTCAGTATTAGGGCCACTCCTGTTTAGTATCTTTATCATTGACCTGGATTAGGAGATTGAGTGCACCCTCAGGAAGTTTGCAGATGACACCAAGTTAGGTGGGAGTGTAGATCTGCTTGAAAGTAGAAAGGCTCTTCAGAGGGATATGGATAGGCTGGATTGATGGGCTGCAGCCAGTTGTATGATCTTCAACAAGACCAACTGCTAAGTTCTTAATTTGGGTAACAACAACCCCATACCATGCTACAGGCTTGGGGAAGAGTGGCTCAAAAGTTGGCCTGCAGAAAGAGACCTGGGGGTGTTGATTGACAGCCAGCTGAACATGAGTCAGCGGTGTGTCTAGGTGGGCAAGAAGGCCAACAGCATCCTGGCCTGCATCAAGAATAGTACAGCCAGCAAAACTAAAGAAGTGATTGTCCCACTGCATTTAACACTGGTGAGCCTGCACCTTGAGTACTGTGCCTGAAAAAGAACAGTGATTTTATTTTTTACTCATTTTACCATTTATTAGGGTGGGTCCCACTGCACAGTCCCAGAAAGCATATGAAATTACTTTTCTTCTAGATTGATTCAGACACTGGAAGCAGTAATGACTACTACTGATTTAACACCAACATCCACAGGAAGTTAACAGGTATGACACAAAAGATACAAGGAACCTTTATTTTTATGGGGCAGTAGCTATGGACCTGATAAGACACCAAAGAATTCCTCATGTGGCATGAAATACCTGGGTTCAGGCAGATGAATACTTTTCCAGATTTTTGCATTGACTAGCAACTCATGTACATCACATTCAGTGACATCTGAGACATTTCTAGATAACCAGTATATCTACCTATAACTCGATCATATGGCACAGAGCTGGCTTATGCTTTTCAGAAATCCATCAGAAAGCCTAGAAAATATTAACAAATTTCAATAAACATTTATCAAATGTGATCTGATCGAGTAAGTGCTAGTAAACCAAGCTGCATTGCTCACATGAAAATCCATGCAAACAGACTTCAGAATTTAGGGGTCTTAATGTGGAGTCTACTCATATCTCAGAGAAGTTTGGGTTTTTTTCTTGGGTTTTTTTCCCAGAATTACACAGCTGTTTTTCCTTCAAGATGTTAATGAGTTGAGGAAAGCTTGTCTCTTTGGTAGAAGTACAGTGTAACATACCATAACTTGTATTTTTTTAATAATCATAATGCATTCCAAGTAACCATTCTAGAGTTTCATGAGCCATTTGTAAAGTCCATTAGACTAAAGTTGTTGTCTACATTCATAAATAACTCTAAGATAAATATTCAAGTTTGAGTGAAATGAAAGTACCTGGTGACCTTTGTTCAGGACAAAATGTCTTGGGCGTAGAAGTTATCTTCCTTTGGTGTTTTTTACTATGTTTAGTACATGTAGCTTTGAAGCACATACAGCTTCATGGCTGAGGTCTTTGGATGTTGCCACAGTACAATTAATAAAAGATCCTATACCACAAAGCAGCAAGGCGGAGAGAAGTGCTCTTTTTTTCTTTCCTTTGTTAATTAAGGGAGAAAATTTGCAGCTAAGCCATAAAAAGGCTTCCTAACTCCAAAGACAGCTGAAGTCTTTAATCTTAGAAAAACACTGAAGAGTTCAAAAAGGAAAGTGTAGCAATTCAAGTGCAAATAGGAACTACCAGGGAAAAGTAATCATAAAAAGATTAATTAATGCTGTTAAAACTAGGAAAAAAGCAAGTCTTTGCTGATTAGCAAAATAAAATTTTAAATCACAATGCCACGTATCATGCACTATACACCTCTGTTCTGGAACAGATTGCCTAGAGAGAACGAGATGTCTCGATCCTTGGAGATGTTCTGAACTCAGCTGGAGAAGGCCCTGAGAAACCTGCTCTAACTAGACCTGCTCTGAGTGGGAAGTTGGACTAGATGATCTTCTAGATTTCCTGAGGTCTTTTCAAACCAAAGATCTTATCATAACCATACTTGTAGGACAAGGCCTGAAGAGCAGGACCCTGAGTACTGCTCAAGTCATGACCATAAAAGGGGGATTTGTCCTAGATGCCAAAAAGGACGTCATTATGCTAATCAATGTCGGTCTAAGTATGATTTCCAGGGTCAAACGATACAGGGAAACCAATCACGGAGTGCGGGGCAGCAACGCGTGCAGACACAAGTATCGCAGCCGACATTCCAACCCCCACGGAGGGAAGCAGCAGCGCCTCAAGTCTTCGCCCAGCAACAGCGGGTAGTGCCGGACTGGACCTGGCAATCTCCCACACAGTAATGTTACTCGATTCAT
>NW_010186237.1:0-28105 GCF_000695765.1 Mesitornis unicolor | reverse complement strand
TAGTTCTATTTAGCTCAAACCAGGACATTGAAAGATATTAATGACATTTGGTTCTTTTATGTAGTTGAAAATATTTTGTTTATTTTCTATAAGGAAATAATATAGTTTGACATATCTAATATTTTCCTGGGTAAATTTTCCCTTGCGTATGTCTTTTGTGCACTGCTTTTAATATCTTATACACAAGTACAGCCCATTATTAAGGTTAATTCAAATCTATCTTGCCATGCTCCATAATCAGGAAAAAACACTGACCTTTGTGTACATACAATTAAATGCCATGATGTATTCAGATGATTTTCTGAAGAATAGTCTAGATTTTCATACAGTCTCTCAAAAGATCTCTTTTTTTAATCAGGTGAAAAAATAATTGCTATACTATAACTCTTTTTCCCCATATAGATCTGTATGATTTCTGTTATAAAGTCTACAGAGAAGATGGTGTATCTATTAGGTTGCCAGTTCTGACATGAAGAGGTCCATTTCCCTAACCACTTTTATATTTTCACTGCTGTTCTAGGCAGGACTCTGTCCAGAAATTATTGTAGGTTCTTTCATCTTATTGTCATCTACTGATTTTACTGGGAATGGAATACCTTACAAACTCTTGGCTTTGCTTTTTCTGGGAGGCTTTCATCTACTGTCAGCCATCTTGTCAGACGTCTAATCCGAATTGACTAATTTAGATCTGGGCTGTTTCTAGTCTACTGAGAGAGTGAGGAAAGCACTTACAGAAGCTTATTGTCCCCAAATAGGTATTTCCAGTAGTGAAAATAAACTCCTCTCTGGAAGGAAAATCTTTATATCTTGATGTGCTACAGAGAGATGGTAAAATTATTAGCTTAGAATCAGTGGTTAACTATTAAACAATTTGCTACCTGTGGTGTATCGAACCAGCTTTACCTCAATATCCATTTATTGAATGGGGACAGTACCTAAAAATCTCACTAAGCATTTAAAAATCATCTCTCACTAATAAAAATATTTCTTATGAAGACTTCATGTAAAAGATTTAATTTTTGAGACATACCAGCAGAAGGAAAAGCGTTTCTTTAAGGCTCAAAGCCTGATACCCTGGTCACTTTGTAGAGTACTTCATTATTCTTTCCTGGCAGGCATAATCACATTGAAATAACAACGATATTGACATTTAGTGACCTATTTGGCTGTCTTTTCTGGCTTAATAAAAAAGCTTTTATTTATTTATTTTTTTTTAATCTGAAAGACTGTTTACTCCATGCTAAAATGCATAATAGTTTTCTGTCATGCTGAAAGCTACATATTAATAAAATGTCATTAGTAGCTAAAGTAACAAAATTAGTTATAAAAGATTCTAATGGCAGAATTATTATCTATCCACTTCTTTTCTTAAACCTCAAGGCACATAGCAAAAATAAAATCTATCTCCAATACTTCAAGATTATTTCTCAGATCCAGTGGAATGAAGTTCTCACTCTAAACCAGATAAGATTAACTGTGGGTGAAAAGGTACATTTACTACTACACACTCTAGTGTTTTAAATAGTAATACAGCTTTTAAGCACTAAGCAGAGTACTAATACTGACAATGAAAACTAGATGGACATTCCTAAAACAATTTGCTGAAGACTTGCGTAGTAACTGTTATTCTTAATGATCAAGGAATTTTTCTGCAATTTTTTTACATCTCTTAGGGGGTAGGAAAAAGCCAGATTCTAATACTCTTAATTGTATTGCTTCACACTGCAGTACATTGGATTTATTGTTTTTTTTCTAAAAAAATACAAAACAGAACAAAAACTTTTCCACTTACATAAGTTAGTCAGACATTATAAAGAAAAAGCAAAAAAATCATTGAATACTTTAAAAATTCAAATATTGGCAGGTTATTTAATTAGATTTAATAAAATAAATGTTGGAGTTGAATAAAAATATGTAGCTTCAACAGAGTATTCTAAGTTTTTGACTAATTATAAAACTTGCTTATGAACTAAACAAGAGGAAAAGAAATGCAAAATTTCCTTTCAGATGCCAATTGTGATAGCTTCTCTTTTAACAAAGCATTAAAAAATAGGGCTAGAAGACTTGGCCATCTAGTCCCTCTTATAGTAACCTTATAATAATCATTGTTATTTTAATGAAATTACCCTGGCTCTTCTTAAAATCAGTGAAGTAACCTGCACTCCCTTCTCAGCCGTTCTGTTTTATCTGTATGCTTTCTTCCTAATTCTGAGCTGCCTTCAACAGCATTAATGGCAATATCCAGTTTTCTTACAAGATTAAATATAATTCTTTCAAAAATTATACTGTCTATCTTTACTATTGTTCTTTTCAATATTAGTACCTTCTGGCTGCTATTTTCCTTCCTTAACGGTACTGGTTTTATTTACTTCTGTAGTCACATTTATCTAAGTTTTCTTTTCATGCTGAAACTCAGAAGTAGGTAGTACACTAATCTTTCACAGCTCCTTTCTCTCTGTTCCTTAAAGTTGTTCTTATCTCAATTTCCCAAACATTATTTCAGAAACCTCAGCTTCAGAGATCCTCAGAGGGACAGCAGTCAGAGTCCTCGTTCCCTGAATGGAAGGATCAGACATGCTCCAGCTTTCTCATTGTAGCAGTTCTGCATCCTCAAAGCATCCTTCCTACCACCACAGCCACCCCAAGGAGACCCATTTCAAAGGAAATCTATATTCTCCCTCAAAAAGGTATTAATGATATGTACTATGGCTTCTGTACATTGAAAGTAGGTCTGAGATCAAATTCCTCTGTGAAACCATCTCCAATCTAGGATAGGGAAAATAGCAACTCAGTGTTAAGGATGCTGCAGAAGTTTAGGTTGCTCCAGAAGTGGAGAATGGAAGCCCACAGGGGATCACTGTAAGAATCCTTATAGACTCCTACAAACAAAGAGAACAGCTATTACAGTGTGACATTTAAAGGATTTAATGGTTTGAACTGACTTTTGTGTTTCTCCGAGTGTGTTCTCTCCCATGTTGGAGGTAAGCTAGATTTTCTGAGGCTCTTTGAATTCTTACTGGTCCACCTGAACATGGGAGTTCATGGCTTCTTTTCGTGTCAAAGAAACTGAATGAAGACCATAGAGAGAATATTATTTATCAATCCAGAAACAATTATAAAGACCTGAAATAGATTCAACAGTCCAGTGGAAGCCAGAGTAGAAAGTCATGCGGATGAAAAGGCAAGGAAGCCATGGCTGGAGGAGCAGATTGTGCTGGCAAGAAATCACTGATACAGAACCAAAGGGCAGTCAGTGGAGGAGAGAGTTTTGATTGACAGTTCACTGCTTCACAATTTTGAGTTATGTAGATTTTGAGATACATAGCAATATGCTGAAGGTGGCTCAGAACTGCACTGCTATCTAGAGCAGACAGTAATCTGAATTAATTAATACCAATCTACTTTTAATAGAGTGTTTCTGAACCACATTTCAGTAACAAACGTTACACACCAGGAGATAAAACATAGCCCTTTCTGATATATGTGGAGCCTCAGCTGTACATATTTGACCCCTATTTTACACAGTTGCGGCTCATTGATTCTCTCTTTTAAACTGGACTGAGCACTCGGCAATCATTGGACCACCCATACATCTTCTGAGCTGATTTAGTCTATGAACTGTAACCCTGCTACAGGGCTGTAATGTTTCTGGCACCTACAATGCTGGCTGCTTGTCATTATGACATATAACCTAGAAGATGTACTTAAGAACAAAAAACCTCAGAAGTGTTAACATGCCATCAGTCTTTTCAGCTAAAGCAAAGACAGGGCTCAGGACTATCCAAAAAGGAATAAATGAGCAAATTCACATACCATCCCAGCAGCCACCAAAGTTCAAGCTTGGAACCAAAAGTGTCATAGAAAGAAAGAAACCTAGACAAGGTCTTAATGGCTCAAAAAACCCATTCATTTTTCCTCATGAAAGGCTGTAAAGTTACACAAGCCTTCTTGCTTTTACTTGAAAGATATATATTCGTTTCCGTAAAATGTCTGCAATTGCTGCATCAATCTAGTGATGGACAAGCTTAAATTATAAATATTTTCCTTTTCCGCAGTCTATTAGAAATGCCAATATGAACATAGACCAATTGGAATAAAGCATCCTAATTTAATGTCAGGCAGAACATTTTACACTGAAAATTAAAATATAGATAGCACTAGAACTGGAGTTACTGTTTATCCCACTTCTGTTCTTAATGAAATTGTATTGAATTTTTTATAATACATCAAAGAGTCAACACGAAACAGTTCACAGAGTATTAAATATATCAACAATATAAAGCTGGGTCAGATGATGGCAGAATTAAACAAAGACAAAAGGTAACAATACTGGCATCAATTAATGTAGTGAATTAATGAATGATCTCTATTACTCTACTCATGTTCATTAAACAAGTATAATGGACTTCTGAATTGTCCATGTGAACCCAGAGAGTCTATTCAATCAAAACTACCTATGCTTACTGTCAATCCCTTGCTGATTATTCATTGTCAGAGGCATACTTAACTAGCCCTTTGGCATTTTCAGTTGCTCAGGGCTCAAGCACGCAGTATTACCAGGGCTGTTCCTGTGAACACAGACTCCTCAAAGTGAATAAATTGCCATTCAATGTAGCGTGTGTTTGGGGGTTACGTGTATATTTTCATATATATTTTCTATACTAGTCCTCATTAGTTGCTTGTAGGGCTAACCACATTTTCCAGCTATGTACCCATCCCATCTTTTAAAATAACAGTGCGATTTGACTGTAGACTCCCTCAGGGAATGAAAGATCAAGTGACTTCTTACAAACTAAATAGGCTTTTCCTAGAGCAAGCAGGAAGATGAAAGGAGGATGTGGACAAAACTATGCCTTTATAAGTTAGTAGCACCAAAATACAGGTATGCTAGTAGTTGCCAAGGGCTGCTAGAACTACAAACAACTCCTTGTAATGGGAGGGACTGTGGCCCTTGGTAGCAGTTCTTTTCCTTCTGGTTTGCAGTAACTACTGTTAACTGCTTATTGTTTGCTGTGTCTTGGGGTCAGTGTAGGACTAAATTTCTCTACCATCCACGTTGATTTATGCAGCCTAGATAACAAATTCCTGTATTCATCATGGTGAACCTCCCAAGCTAGAAAATAAAAATCTATAGGACTTCATGTGTGCATTTTTAGTGAACTTTAAGAACATATTACAACTGTGTACTTTGTTTCTACTGAAGCCAATGACTGCTGCTTATTTAAAATATATAGTCTTAAAGGAATCCTCACTGCCTTGCTCGTATTTATCCAAGCAGTTTCTCACAAGCTGTAGAAGCAGGACCATTTTTCCTGCTTTGCTTTCATTTGCTTAAGTGATCACAATACAGCCCTTAACCTTCTTATGTTTTTCTTGCGGTTTTCAAGCTGAGAACAGTAAGTCTTTCTCAATAGCCTATACAAGATGGCCCTGTGGTTTTCTGTTAAGATGCTATATTATTTTTGTGCTATTTTATGACAGGAGTATTAGAATGAGGTAAAAGCACTAAACTCATGTTAAATGTTTCTGTAGGTAAGATGGTTGCATTTATTAGGATTAATAGACTACTTATACTGGAAACTAAAATCCTTTTTTTATGCACATGCAATATACTGCACAGGTAACCAAAATCCAATCTTCTTAATCCTCAGTGAGGCAGCTTTTTCCCTGACTTCAGCGACAGTTCAATTTCTGTTATGCTAACCATATGCTTCTGATTGATTATCAGTTGTATTTAATTATTCAGGGTTACAGATGTCATTTTTGTGAGGCAAACTGCTGATCTGTGAAGGCCATGTGTGCTGATGTCACTGCCTTTGCAGTTACAATTCTTGAGTCTCCGAGGTTGAGAAAAACAGGTAATTTAACCACTTCTGTAAGTTCTATTGACGTATCCAGCCAGAAGAGAATGAAAAGATTCTGATACTAAGGTAGTAGACTAAATCCATAGAGGTGGAAGAGAGGCTATTAATATGAACGCTCTGAAACCACCTGTATTACTTGTAATTAATGCCACTCTTTCTTCTCATTCATTGAAAGAAACCTTTGAGTTGTACTATTTTTTTTCCTCCACCAAATTTTTACTATTCTCTACATTTGAGGCCCTTTATCATTTGTTGGAACTGCGTTTTGCAGTATAGAGTGATACTTAGTGAGCAAAGCAGGATGGGTCGGATGGATTGGTACCAGCATGGAAAGTATGTAGATAGCAGAAAACCAAAATATTCAATCTCCCTCTCTCCAGATGTTAGTAGTTTAAAAGGGAGGGGGGAAATAAAAAAATAAATAAATAAAAAAAAATTAAGTTATTCAGCATTTTTCCCATGTGAGCATTTTTTGTGATTACCACAGGGACAGTAGGAGAGAATCTGCTGCTTTAGTTTTGGTTTTTTTCCACAATGGTTTTTTGAGAGAGGTTTTTTGTTTTCATTTCACTTGATAGTGCAGTCCCAGCAGAATGCATCCAACAAATCATAGTGAGTGTCTGCACCTTGCTATGTATCAAAGTCCCTTAATAAGCCAACAAAGTTCTCCAAGGTCAGAAAAGCAGTTTATCAACCTCTTATATCTCTTATAGCAGACAATAAATTTATTCTACTGTTGGAATCTATGAATATTTCAGATGCTCTGTGAGATAAACACTATTGCTTAGGATGCTCTGCATGTCATTGTCAAGTAGTGCCAAACGCTGTCATTGCTCCATGTACTCCATACTTTTAACTTCCTCTGAGCTCAGGAAAATGCAGTGCTGAATGGCCTGCATTTTTCTATCTCCTTTAGCTCTTTAAAGTTTGTTTTTTCTTAAATGAAACTTTCCATTAACCAAAATATTGAAACAATTAATATTTTGAATAATTGCCCTCTGTCTTAATTTCTAAGCAGTCTAAAACTTGACTTTAGAAATAGAAAAAATTTGTCTTTTATACAACAGAGATCCTTATTCCTATTAACAAAGCAAGCAAAATATCTTCCTTGACTATTTTTATAGAGATCAGTGAGATCCAGTATACTTCCTATTTCTATTTAGTTTAAGCAAATGTATATGATTTAATATATACATAAGTCTAGCTCTTTTTAAAATAGTTTCATGGATCACTTTAAAATATATAATGAAATATTTAATACACTTATTACAAAATCATTCTGAGTTTTATCACATTTTAGAACAAGTACTGCTTTAGTGAGCCAAATTAAAGTTTGTTTGATCATTGAGACAAGGAATAAGAAAAAAAATAAGGTTTTTTTAACTATCAGCTTTCTGGAGGGACTTACAAAGCCAAAAAATGGAATTAGACTCCTTGGACTTTCTCCTTGATTACAATCTTCATATAGTAGTAAAAGTAATATAATAGTAGTAAACTTTGTGGCCTATGCAGAAATTTTAGATTCTTCTGGGAGTTCTCAATGTCTACATCTATGACTAGCCATGAGACCTTAAATATAATTTTGAAACTTTAATTGATAGAGACATTCAGCTTTTAAACATAGAAAGTAATGAAGAGTAATCTACAAGGCATTTATATACCTGAGTCCATTTTTACAGAGAATAACAACTACTAAAATTCAATATATCCTCTACCATGTATTCTACCATATTTCTAAATAAACTTAGCTCCATTTCACCCTAAAGGACATTTTTGCACAGTAATTTAACATAATACTAACACCTGTTTCAAAAGGTAAAGACTTACAATTTTTGGTAGTGAGTTTTGTATTAGAAAATATGAATACGTCCAGTGGTATGTGATGTGAAGTAAATATGGTTACTTACAGGTAACCATTAAAGGTGATGGATTCCTAAAAGAACACATATATATTTAAAATAAAACAAACAAATAGATGCATACAAGAAGTTCTACAAACAGAAATAGGATTCTATATCCTGATTTTTTTTTTTAAATAACAACAATTATAGTAATGGCAGCTTTCCAGTAAAAGTAAACATTTCAAAAAAACTTCAAATTTAAAGAATAGTAGTAATGATATGGCCTCAAAGAATAATGTTAAAAGGAAAGAGAATTCTCTTATCTTTTCCTAAATGCCTTCACCAGTGACACACCACTTTGTGCAGCAGTCCTCAATAGATCATTGCCATTTCAGTAGCTTTTTTTCTTTTTCAACAGTGGCAAAGCTGTAGAAGGCAGAAGAAATGTTTTAAAATGGTTAGATTTTTCTAGTCATTCCAATGTTGATATAACATGAAGACTTCTTTAAAAGAGCTTTTTTTATTTGCTTCTTCACTTGCTTAGCACCATCAGATTCATAAAAAAATCCCCAGTCCCTATTGTATAGCTAAATTGAATTAAATCTTTTAAGAGATTGTTTCCCTAGACTGAACATATGGATAAACATTTTGTCCAGCCTGTAGTATTAATTTCAAATGCTGCTTATTAACAGTCATAGGAAAAATATAAATATATATTCTCTGTGGTTTACAGTATGGTGCTTGCATTAAGCGTTAGATAACAACTGAAAGGTAGTTATCTAGAAGATATTTACTTCTTTGCTTCTTGAGCAAATCTTAAAAGCCTGATTTACTAAGAAACATTCAAACTATGTGAATAATATTTTTTCTTATTTTAGCTTAAATTCCTTTTCTACCTTAAAGTCCCCTTAAAAACTAATCCTAGGTTTTTTTGAGTTGATTGAAAAAAATTTAATTTTTCTAACCAAAATGGTTCAAATTAAACAACAGGTTTTGTTTAATATGAAGTATATAATTTAACTTTCAGTATTTGTTTGTTTTTAAGATATACACAGAACATAGAAAATAGAGACTATATTCAGAGGCAGGTGAGCAGGTGACTTACCCTTAGAGTAGTAGCTCCCTGTCAGCTCATGTGGAGTCTACACATACACCCTAAGTGAGGTGGGAGATAATCAAGAACCAGAGTAAAACCCTTTGCTGATTCTTGCTCTATAAGGAAAGATACCTTTTTTCTTTTTTTTCTCTCCAGTAAAAATACAGGTTTAGTTACTGTAGTGAGAGAATAATTATGCAAGCTCTGGATCTAACAGGTCTGAAAGATTCTCAGGCAACCTTTCCTACAGTGCATTTCAGATGGTAACCTCAGTAAGTTTCTGGATGTATTTTTTGCTTTCCTCAGACTGGTATAGTCCCTGAGCTACAGTAAATTCATGGACAATACCTGGTTACCTGTACTTTGGTGATGGATCTGGGACAGATTTTACACTTGCTGTAATTTGGCTCCATTTTATTCAGGTCAGTCCAGTACAACACAGTTAAATATGCTGTACACTGTTAAATGAGTGTATGCAGTATTTATTAACTGCTGCAAGAAGCGATAATAAAATGAGTAAAAACATTGGAAGTCTATACAGAAAGATGGTTTTTATATAATCAAGCCAATTTCAGAATTATTTGACAAAATAATCTCACCAAAAACCAGTAATTATTTACAAAATGGATTTCCTACAGCATGAAGGGTTTCCCTGTAAACCATTACCTGTTTCAACTGTGCAATGTAAACTGTATCTAGGTATTTTTGTCTTTAGTACAGTTATAAAGTATTGTTTCTTTTATATGAGTCTTATCTTCCAGTTGTAAATTTAATAGTTACTGCAGACTATACTACTGACATTTGTTTTAATGATGTGAGACTCCAATAACTCCTAAAGAGTTTAAGATTAATGCAAAGGAATTTAACTTTGTGAGTCATGACTTATTTTTATTAGTAACTCTGCAGTTTGATTTAGATTGAGAATGGGAGAGAGTATTATTCAGCCATAGAAATGAGAGGCTGTTTAGTTTATTATATCATTCATAAGTCATATGTATTTGATTCTAATTTCTGTGTGGAATAAGGTTTCAAATAATTTGGGACAAGTAGGTCAAAATTCTTGGAGGCTGCATAGCACAAGTATGGGGCCTATTCAAACACTGAAAAGTCGGCTTTGTGGGAGGACCCAATCATTAGCTTCAGACCCACATCCCTGCTTCAAAAAGCAAAACCAAGTCTCAAGTACTCAAGTACTAGAGAAAGAAACCCACAAAAAATTGTTTTGTTGGTCCAATTGCAGAGAATGGGGTGTACTGTTACATCAGATAAGGACATTGTCAAGCTGAAGCCTGATAATTTCTTTGTACTTGTGTAACCAGACCATTGGAAAAGTACCTTTTTACTTCATCTTTTCAGGTAATAAGAATGAGACTGTTAGGAACCGAAGTAAGGAGAGAAGAGAATAAATAGTTTTCATATTGGAGCTTTCGGACAATAAAGTGGCTGAGATTCTGACAAAAGTATGTAATTTAGTGTGAATAAACCGTTACACTGCATTGCAGCGGATACATTAACTATCTTTAAAAGACATGTTCATCATGATGCTGGGGATTTCAGACAAGTGAAATTGACCTCAGTACCAGGACAATCCTTACAGTCTTAGAAACAAAATTGTAACCATTATGATTTTATTGACTGAGGAAAAAAACAAGAGGGTTCTTCCTTGTAAAATAAAACACCAAACCACACCAAAACATGCCTATCTGATCTATTTGATGATGATGAATAGTGTCAAATAATTCTGCAAAACATATCTTTCTGTATAGGCCTCCAATATTTTTACTCATTTTATTATCACTTCTTGCAGCAGTTAATAAATATTTTGATGATGTCAAAACAGTGGTCCATGCTGCTGATGGTTTATCAGCCATTCTCACTACCAGGGTTCAGAAAAGAGTGATCAAAATGTTAAAACAGTTTCATGTAAAGGTATGGGTTTAACAGTCTAGGATTGTAAAATGTTAATAACAGACGTATAAGCAAAGCAACATTAGAAGCACCTCACATGATTAGCACAGAGAAGATATATCTCTGTTCTTGTTTCTTAGTTCTCAGGAAATAAAGATAAGAGACCTTTTGATAATATTAAAATGAGGGGAAAAAAACAAAACAGCCTGAAATATGCTAAAAATCCATACTACTTCCAGTGCTATTTTGATTATTTAATGTAGTGCTGTCAGTTTTCAAACTGAATCAAATCTTCCAGCTCTTTCTGTTCCTGTGGTCTCATGAACACCAGACTTGACTTTTGGTTTATGCCGACTAAATCTTACCCAGTGGGAAAGCAAAGCTAAGCATTAACTCTCTGACCTGAGTCAGAAAAGCTAAGAGCTGCTTATCATCAAGCTAGGGATTATTGTGACCTGACTATGATAGAAACACGTAGTTTTACCAAGCATCATCAAAAACATGTCCCAAGTTGTTGGCATCCTTACTTAATATACTAAGACATAAATATCTTAAATAAGGATGCTATTAACAAATTGAGACCTGTGCTGCTATGAAATAAGCAATGTTACTCACAAAAATTACAGTTGTCTCACAGCTGGGTTAATTGGAAGTTCCATGCAAGGCCACAAGCATTTTAAATCCCTTGCAGTCTCACAAAAAAAGCAAGTTCTACAGCACACACAAAAGGTTTCAGAGAAAAGTAGACATTTTTTAATAGCAGGAGACTGCTAATGGAACCACTCACTGAATAAAACAATGACTGAAGAATGAGGATAGTATCAGTTTCAGGGCATGCCTAGAGAAGTGCTTGCATTCCCATTTCACAACCGTGAACCTGAAGCATGGAGAAATCAATGGTCTAAAGTTTCTAATGCTTCAGAAATGAAAGACATGTAAAACATCTCATAGATTTCAGTTTTGCTGAGGTCTAGAGCTGAAAACTAGAGTCACCTCCATCCCTCAGTCTTTTTGCTCTTTTCTGTTTCTTGCAGCTGCAGCCAGTTCTCCTTTATGTTTTGTTACTTGTTTTCAAAGGCAAAGATGTACGTTCCCTGGTGGCTGACACTCTGTCAGAAGTACCTGTCCTTTTGAAAAAGATATTCCTCATAATTTGGGAATTGGATTGGGAGATGAACAATTATAGTTTTGGAATCTATCTGAAAGTTTTGCCTTTAGTTTAGTTTTCTATGTCTTTCAGCTCCAAGAGGGAACAATAAAAATGAGACAGTGACCTGCATATGATATTCATAATTGCCAATTTACTACTGGATTAAAAATGTGACTTTCTTGCTTATCTGATATTCTGCTTTGCTTCTTTTCTCTTCATTTATTAGCTGTGTTTAAATACTTCTGTGAATAAATCTTTTTCGTTTATGTCACCCAGTCACAGCATTGCTTATAAATAAAAGTTACTAAAGGGAATAAAGATCTCACTTTGCTGCTTTGGAAGCATACTAAAATCAGAGAAATCAAGGTCTGGATATGAAATCTACTTTTTTCTTGACAGTTTATAACATAATTTGAATTTTAGCTAGTTCAAAAGACTGCAGATTGCACATAACTTAAAAACATTCAAGGTAAAAGTGCTTCCTAGTAAGTTCCTTTGCAATCTGACTTTTGTTAAAAGCTGAACAGAGATCTTTTTAAAATCATTGTTATGACCAGAAAATTTTAACTCTGTTTACAAAATGGATTAAAAATCATCATCTGATGCACTCTCAGGGTTTTCATTTATTGAAGATCCATTGACTTTGACAATTGACTTAGTAATTCCTATTTTCTTTCTTGTCAACCGTATGTCACACAGAGATATTTGCATGGGTGCATTGTTATAACTGCTTTATAATAAATTTCACGTGCTCTTCCTATACTATATATTGTGTTTTATAGTTGCATGTAAAGTCCACAAAGCAAACAGATTCCAGTGCTTGCAGTAGGTAATAACTGAAATAGAAATAACTAAGAAAAAGTTGTTAATATAAGTAAGTGCAATGTTTCCTATGAGTGATAAAACTGCATACAGAATTCCTTTGGGCTTCCTCTGGGAAGTAGGCAAAGCCATTTTTCACCTTTTTAAAGCTGGCTTAAAAAAATTGAAAAGCAGAAAATTACTAGAAAGCAAAGCAAAAAAGTTTATTATTCTTGTTTGTTAATATGAATTTGTTGTTCACCTTATGCAAGAGGTATGAAATACACTATCAAAATACAAGTCAGCTATAAAACCCATCACAATTGGCAGGCACTGTAGAATATTTTGCTATATTTACATTTAAAATTTATTTTTGTAACATACATCAAGATTCCTTAGCAGACTCTGAACCAGAACCTAGCCCTCCATGACAAAAAAGATGACAATACCTCCCTCTATGGTACCCATATTTTATCATATACTTCTATGGAGAGCAAACCATATGGAGAACTGTAGTGGTTTAGGCCCAGTGCATAATTGAGCACCACAATGCCCCAAAAAAAGGCTTGTCAAAATATGGACTGGGAGGGCTTCTCACCACTTAAACAGGTCACAGGCAAAACACAGACTCATCATAAGGAATAAAAAAGAAAAAAAAATAAAATTAATTTGTTACCAACATCAGAGTAGAACAATGGGAGATACAACCAGATCTTAAAATCAAAACACCTTCTCCCCACCCCTCCCTTCTTCCCGGGCTCAGCTTTTGTTCCCTGTTTCTTCACCTTCCCCCTCCCCATTTGCCTTGAGGCGCAGGGGGATGGGAGTGGGGGTTTGCAGTTGGTTTTCCCGCCACATCACGTGCTTTCTTACGAGTAGGGAAAAAAACAACTCAGCCCAGTGTCTCTCTCTCTGCTTCCATGTGGCCCCCTTTCCATAGGGGAAAAAGTCGTCAGAAGTCCCATATGAGTCTGCCCACAGCTGCAGCTTCCCTCACACATGAAACTGCTTCAGCCCAAGTCCACAAAACTCCAATCTGGGTATGCCCATGGTCACAGTTCCCTCACACACGACCAGTCGACCTGACTCTCACCACGGGTTGCAAAGGGGAAACCTGGGTTCTGCGTTCTCCTCCTCCTCCCTCTCTTTTTTCCTTCAGACTGACCTTGGTGTTCTTCAAAGTTGTTCTCCTTGGGCCCCACTCCTTTCTCCACTGCAGGTCTCCTCCAATGGTTATGGAGATCCCGGCTCTCTCTCTTTTTTTTTGGGATGAGCTGCAGCAGGGCTTAAGTTTAAGTTGTGGTCAGGGCCGGCCAAGCCCAGCCGGGCAAGGCTGGGGCCACACCACCTGCACCTGAGGCCACGCTGGTCAGGGCCAGTGCCAGAGAGAGAGAGCAGGGCATGCCCTGTACCCCCCTTAAATACATGAATTCGCATGGGTGCTGTTTGGCTTGGCCCTGGTCAGAGGTGAGTCTGACAAAGGCAAAGGGGGAGCTTTTCAGGTAGCTTCTTAAAGGGCCATCTCTGTAGCCCTTCCCTCATTACCAAAGACACAACCAAAAACCCCCTCACAGAAAACCCAATACAAGAACTTGCTAAAAGACTCCTATTTTTAAAAAGTTAACAGATAAACATCTATCTCATCTAAACAACACAGAAAGGAATTGAAAGTTCATTGACATAGTTAATTAAAACACAGCATGACACCAAAGGAAAGTAGTACCAAAAGATTTTGGGGGTCAAATCCTGTGAAACAAGTCAGAGTAAATTTGGCTTGATAAATTTGCTACATGGAATATTTACAGATCTACATACTATATTGTATAAATAAACAGCTCAGATATTGTTACACTGCTCATCTAACACAGGCAGTGTTTGCCAACTTTCACATGCTGACAAGTGGTTATTTCACATTGTTACTACATGTAAAGCTAGTAAGAGTAACTGATGGGAAATGCTGGCTTTTTAATGACAAATATGTTATTGTTGTTATGAATGGCCCTTATAGTCATGAAAAAATGAAGATATTTCTGTTCACTAACACCCTGGAATTCTTTTCCTCTTTATTTGTATCAGAAATAGTGTGGCCAGCAGGACAAAGGAAGAGATCATCTCCCTGTACTCATGCCTGGTGAGGCTGCATTTTGTATACTGTGTTCAGTTTTGGGCCACTTACTACAAGAAGACATTGAGGTGGTTGAGCAGGTTCAAAGAAGAACAATGTAGCTGGTGAAGCACAAGTCTTATGAGGAGCGGCTGAAAAAATTGGGGGTGTTTAGCCTGGAGAAAAGAAGGCTCAGTGGAGACCTTATCGCTCTCTAACCCTATCTAAAAGGAAGTTGTAGTGAGGTGGATATTGGTTTCTTCTCCCAAGTAATGAGTGATAGGATGAGAGGAAATGGCCTGAAGTTGTGTCAGGAAAAGTTTAAATTAGATATTAGGAAAAAAATTCACCAAAAAGGTTGTTAAACATTGGAACAGGCTGCCCAGGGAAGTGGTGGAGTCATCATTCCTGAAGGTATTTAAAAGACTTGTATATGTGGTGCTTAGGGATATAGTTTAGTGGCAAAGTTGGCAGTGTTAGGTTAACAGTTGAACTTGATTACTTTACAGGTTCTTTCCAACCTAAATGATTCTACTATTCTATGATTCTATTTCAATATCTGCCTTGTGGGTATCCAAGAGTTTGGATTGTTGCTTTTCTTTAAGAAGTGAAAGGGTATATTTCTTCAGCTATGTATGAGAAAGACAGTACCTGGCTTAGGACACAATTGTAAAAGTTCTCTTTCAAAGGTTAACCTCTAAAACATACTAGAAATACAGCACAGAAACTCAGTAAAATGAATTTCTGCAAGAGGACAAAAGGAGAAGTCACAGTTATTCTTTCTTAAATCAGACAGAAGTTATTAGTGAGATGCTGGTATTGCAAGCACTTGTGCTGTGTCCTCTACTATTTTTATTCATATAAATGAATTGGATAATGCTTTTGAAAGCAATATTTCCATGTGATTCTAAATTAGAAAGAACAGTAAATAATGAGGAACAATGCAGACAGTAACAGGACTAATAGATGACAAATGTAGTTCAATGCAGCTTAATGCAGAATAATGAATCTGGTAGTGAAGAAAAAAAAAGGAAGGAGATAAAGCACTTACCACCTGCAAGCTCAAACACACACACACACACACACACACACACGAACAAAAGAACAAAAGAACAAAATTATATTAAACAAACAAAAACTAAAGGAAAATTAAATTGCAAGCATGTCCTTTCCTAAAAGGAAACCTTTGAAATGTTTCAGCCTCAAGATCACCAAGAAGCAGAAAACTGTGGATAAATTATAGGGAAGATATGGAAAAAGAGAGTATGATTATCATTCTTAAAGAGAAAATGCTGAGTTTTTGCAGTTCTGCTCTTGACTTGTCAGTTCATTTTAGTCCCTAAACAGCCTGCCACGGACTAAGCACATGCATCACTAGTTAAGTTGATGCACAGACAGTGGCTCTTGCAGAAGTTTGCACTTTATTTTGCAGTTAGAGACTATTATTTTCAAACAATTTCAATTTATCTTTTGTTATTTGTCTTCAGTTAGCTTTGTAGCCATGGTTTCCAAAGGTTCCCTGTCAATATTACACTAATGGAAGTTATTTTTGTGAGTATACGCAGTGTTTATACACCCCACTGCATGTCTGCTTTCCAGAAGGCAATTCACAAAGGAGCAATAGTTTTGCTTTTTATTGTACAAGTTTATTTATATGCCTTTAAAAACCCCATTTATATGAATAGCTTTTTGTAATTAATCTTTTCAAGTCACTGCAATCATGTTAATGAGCCCAGTATTCTCCAGTACTGGAAAATTGCTGTTAATGCTGGTTATTTAACCTTGCCAGTTTTCAGTTGTAAGTGGCTGAAAGCATTTCAGCTGGAAGCTGTGTTGATAGAACGTTCAGACTAATGGTTTTTCTCTGAATCATAAAGCAATTTGGAAAACACCACTACATTGTAAAACACAATCTTTATCATAAGCAACTGTGATGTAGCTTCTCTGGGTTATGACGTTGCTATGGTATGGACGTTCAAAGCAGAAATGCAGCACAAAACATAAGTAAGTGCTTAACATTAAAGATCCAAATATTTCTTTTGCTGTTGATATTAATGTGCAGTTTCTTAAAGATTTAGTCTTCCTCAACTGATTCTTTTGATGAATTCAAAATATTTATTTTGATGTGCCAACTTTTGGAGAGTTTATTTTATAAGGTAAATATTTTGTTTCTTCATTGCTGTTCCTTCTTTTTAGGAGATTATGGATAGGATTGAATTTCTTACTTCACTTTCCTTAAAATTATTGGTTTATCTTTTGCCTTAGGATGTCTATTTTGTACACTGATAATATTAATTACACTGCACTAGACTTTTTTCCCACAAACAAATTAAATTTACTCACTGATCTGAAAGATTAAACTTTTGCTTTTCTGAAAACATATTATCATTGAAATATTTGAATGTAGTTTTTCTTCTTCAGAATACACTTTTGCTTATTGTAAAAATGATTTTTCACTTTTAATTTTCTGTTTCACATACCTTGTCTTTTTGTGAATTTAAGATCGACGGGCTCTAGTACCATTTTTATCTACCTTGCAAGGTTCTTCTGTTGAGCTTTCTGACTGACAGTATGCTTCCTTCAAACATTGGAACCTGAAGATCAAGGCCAATGAATGCTACTTTGGTCAGATGGGAAGGGAAATTGCCTTGATTTTGTTCCAAGCAGGCAATTAAGAAATGATAAATTGGAATCCCTGTAAAGCTGGAAACCATAAGTCTCAGCTGTGTCATACACTCTGAAGTGTAAAACACTTGATAATAATAATAAGAGCTTTTACTAATTGTAAAACAATGCAAATTAACATAAGCATATAAGAATGAGGTGATTTAAAAGCTGGCATTTGTTTGAAAATACCTACTTAATCTTCTGAAGTTAATAATTTTCACACCTTTTCTATGCAGTGTTTGAGTCATTTGTCCCTTGTAATGTAAAAGCCATCTTTTAATGCCTTAATATATGTCACTTCTATAATTTCCATGTGCAGCGTTTCAACAGAAATCTAGGACCGCCTCCATTCTTTTAGAAAGTAGTGGCATGAAAGAGATTGAAGAGCAGAAAGCCATGTTACTTACTCTTGGTTGAATAGGCTGCATCTTGAAATGAAAATCTAAATCCTAACTTCTACTGCAGAAGTCTTTTAAAACGTGTGGAATGAACAAAAACATTTTCTGAGTGAAATTGTAAGCTTTAAGGCATTGCAAAAAGAAAGAAAAACTATCTTTAAGATTGTACAGAGTTCAGATCTGGGAAATCTGTTTTCAATTCCTGACTTGTTTTACACTTACTGACTGCTTCACTTTACTCTGCTTATGTGGAATAAATTGGAAATCTTTGTAAGTTCCAGTATTTAAGTGCATTGATAACACCACTACTATTGTGGATATACTTTGTCAAACAGTAGAAACAAAATTATTGCTTGTGGAAATTGTATCTTCCTGATAAGCTTTTATTCCAGGTTTTTTAGGATTAAAACAAACATACAGAGCAGAATGGCACAGTTCAGGAAAGCACTGTAACTGAGCACAGAATGCACAGCTAGGAGGCTGCTACTTTTCATGCGCATTAAATTTCATTTAAGAAAATCCATCACCTTGTAGCTATGAAAGTTTTCACAGCCATTGCAGTTTGTAAACAATGGATGTCTTTTTTGATTAAAAAAAGATACTTAAGGAGATGTACTCAGTGATATTCATGCAGATAATATGACCTAAGTGAATACTGTTGAACACAGTCTAGTACAGGGACTTCTGGAGAGGTAATTTAATTGTTTTGATTACCTACCTAAGTGACTTCCTTCAATAGCTGAATAACAAAAATTACTTGCCCACAAAATTATCCAAAATTGAACATTAACTTTGACATTTTTCTGCTCAGAGTTCAAAAAAGAAACAAGTGTCGTATTTGGAAAGCCTGGGATCTCCTTGCAACCCAAGTTTTTTCATTTTTGTCATTTTATTTTCCTCCCTATGTTGCACTCTGGACTAATACTTTGGTATGTGGTAACTAACAAGTTCAGTAACAATGGAGGTAAATATTAAAAATAAAAATGTTTGTCCTTTCATTTGATTATCAACAAATATGTGTTGCAGAATTAATTTTCACTCAGTGGAAATGTTTCACTACTCATTGTTGAGCACAAGTTTGTGAATCAATTAGAACTGAGTCTTTTTAAAATTTCTGTTCCAATAACTTTACATCTTGAACTGACAGGAAACACATAATCAGAGACTATTGTATCTTTTGTGAGGTATCTTTTCATTCATTTCATTTGAAGTTCATATTCATTAACTTTCAGAAAGAAAAATGGGCAGTGTTTTAATTGGAGTCACTTGAAACAGAACAAGGAAAAGCAACTGCAGATAAACACTTATAAACAGGAGCTGTCTGTCTGTTAATCACAATTAGAAAGAACAAAAGATTTAGCTTAAAGGTCATTCAGAGAACAGGTACTAATGACTTGTTTTATTTTCTCAACTGAGGATCAGAGTGAATGTGTTGTATCAGAGGGAAAGCTCTTCAGATAGGTCTGAGCAGCACTTTAACCCCTTGTTTTAACTTCTTGAATGAGAATAGTTTAAAAATAGTTTATTTGATCTACACCTGAAATCTAGGGGATTTTTCACCTGTTCATGGAAAGACAGAGGTCTCTTCAGTGGTGAAATCCTTCCTTTCTGCAGGGAGGTGTCTGAGATCAAAAGACACCTCGACAGAGTGCCTGTCTTTCACAGTGGGGACAGCTGAAACCCCATGATCAGCTTAAGCTTTGCTCCTGATTTTTAAGCAGCATGGAGTTACATGAAACAAAAACCTTGTGCCTTGTGCCTGTAATTTGACTGACTGTAAACAAAATAATATTGGATAAGTTTGATTGTTGGAGTAGTTGAAGTCCAAGACTGAATAACCTGTTGGATCCACTGAAATGTCTCTGTAGTTATACATGCTTAAGAGCTGAAATACAGTGAGCTGGCAAAAGCCTCTCTCTAAGTGTTTGCCCACCTGTGTGATAAAATATTATGTCGATAAGCAAAAGGGAAGGGATGCCTACTTGTTAGCAGATACAGCTTTTTTGAAAGAAAACCTTCAAAATAGAATTCTTATGCATGAATTTAAATGTGTATACACATTTTTGAGGGCTGAGGTCTTACACTGAAAGATTTACTAAAGAATTAGCATTCATTTGAGCTCTTTTCCTGAGTCCAAACTGGGTTTAGCTTACAAATGCAGTGATGTGTCCTGTACATAATTTTTAATTGTCTATATATATTTTGATGGGAAAAAGTGTTTTCATTTCAAGTGGCTTTGTACATTATGCTTTTTAGATTTTGTTAACCTCAGTATGAGCTTTCTAGGTTGGAAAGAGAAACTTCCCCTCAATGTCAGACTGTTCTAGGCAGTAGGCCCTTCTGCAGTAATTAAAATGAAAAGAGTTAATGAGCATGATTTATTAATTTTCATAATTGAGATAGCATTTACCTGCATTTTCATCATTTAAAGACTAATTTGAAGGACTGTGAATTAAAACCTGTATCCTGGAATTGCAGAAATTTAAAACTGGTATAAACATTTGTTTTATCAGATTTCTTGTGAGATATTTATACTTCTATTATAGTTTATTAATGCATCTCCTAAGCAATACTTATTGTATCTAAAAAATCTCCAAAAAGCAAAAAACAAAAAAGAGCCAAAAAATTACTTTCTCTGTGTTTTGTTGTTGTTGTACTTAAAATGAAAATAATTAGCTTTATGTTAACTTCCTGTAAGAAAATTTGTTAGGAAGGGGTAAGATTTACAGTTCAAATTTTGCCATCTCAGAAACTTAGTCGAAGTTTTAAAACCCGAACTAAAATTCATCTGTAACATTTGAAGCCCTAATCACGAGGACCTAGTATTCCTAGGAGAACTGAGCCAGAATAGATGTCTCAGAATTAGTGTACATGTGGCAATACACTGGGACAGCGGCAGAATTTCCAATGCCTGTTTCTTGTCAAAACAAGATATAGAAGCCAAGTTCTAAGCTCCTCTATCGTGGCAATCCTGTGACTTTTCCCCAGGGCATGGCCCAAAAGACCAAAGCCATTTCAGCAAGTCTGTAATTGGACAATTACCTTTTTCCAGACCATAAATGCTGACTCGGGAACTTGCCTCCTATTAATCTTTTGTCTACCAAATGGCATGTGCATATTTATTTCATAATGGTCACTATACATGTAGACAAAAACATCTGGCTGCCATTTCTTATGGTTAAAAATGTGTAACAGGTATAATTTGTTTCAGTCTCTCAGTGGATTACTGCACATAAAACCTTTTACTTCTGGAGACCTGGGTTCAAATTGTTTGTTTGAGTTGACAAGGAAAATGTGTTCGCTTCAATATATTTCTTCCCACATATTTGTACACACATCAACAATAATGCACATAATTCAGCATGATTGATAATCTCTGTTCAGAAAAGCATTTTTAAGTCTAAAACAAAAAGACACAATTCAGATTCCAGTTTAAGCACAGCAGTTACTCACAGGGACAAAGGTAGAAAAAAAAAAGAACAGAAAAGCATTTTCTAATACACATATACTCTACTTCAATACAATTTTACTAGAAGGCTTCAGCTTTGCAGTCATTTTTCTGATAAAATTACCATGGAGAAAAAAAATAATTTTACCTGGAGAAAATTTGCATGCCTGGCCCTGTAGTTTTTGTTATTTGTGGTCAAAATTAAGAAAGCACTACAATCATATTTGTTCAGACACTAAAATCTCAGTAACTCTCTATTACTAAATGACTGTGAGGCAAAATTACCAGAAAGCCACTCTAAATATGCATTTTGTGAGAATAATTAAAAAAAAAAAAAACCAGACACAAATCCCCCCCCAAAAAAACCCACAAAAAACCCACAACCAAATCCCCACATTCGTCATGTGGAAGCATAGGTTTTAAACACAAGAAACAAGGTTCTATTTATATTAAATAGTATCTTGATTTTCTGGGTCAAATATGTAAAGGGAACTTCAACTAAGCCACTCATTTTGTGGTCACAATCAATAGTGTTCAGAGTTTAACTACATGATTTGTGCCTGCAATCAGGTATTTGGAGATCTAAATACTCCAATTACTTGCACCTGTAATTGATTGCCAGTGCCAAATGAGATGTGTCTCACAATGGAAAGCAGAAGGATGACATATAGAGAAAGATTATCTATGCTAAAATGCCAGACTAGTCTAAAATGTTTATTGTTCAAGTATAACACCAGGCAAACAACATATGCCTATCTCATAGTACAGGCAGATACAATCCATTAAGTGGAAATGGGAATGGTTACTGAAGAACATGGAAAGAATTAGATTCACCAAAATAATCTTTTGTAAATAATAAAATAAAAAGCAGACTACTGCTTTATAAACGTGAAATAGTAGTGAGAGTTATGCTGTGCTAGGTACTGTGGAAGTAAAATATAAACATACAGGGAAAGTTTAAGAAATTTAGGTATCTAAAAATGTAGGAAAGTAATTTTTGGGACTTCATAAATCTATTATGTAACTATGTCCCATTTAGAGTTGTTTTGGTTTGGGCTAAATAGAACTATTTAATGATTTTACTTTTCAGTGCAGTCTCTTCTAAGTGGCTGAACTTGCTGAAACTAGCAGCATGTTTTTGCAACATGTGCTGCTACAATTGATAATCTCAAGACCAATTGTCTCACCATGGATGCTGTGTCTGCACCTATGGAGGGGGAGCGGACCCAAAACTGACCAACTAAGTATTCCATCCCACATACTTCATACTTAGTATAAAGCTGAGGGATCACGAGGGTCTCGACCCTTCTTCCATCTCGGAGCTCTTCCATCTTGAACCTTTCCTTCCATCTCCGTCCTGCAATGACCAAAGTCTGAGCAGAACTCTGCTAGTTCATCTGCCTCTGATCCTGATTCGTGTGTTCCTGCATCCTGCTCCCTCCTGCTGCTGAGTCTTTTCCAGTTCCCTGCTCTGCAGAGCCTCTGGTGACGTAATCATCATTGCGGGGAGGGTGGAGGGAGGATTTTATATTGGTTTTGTATATATATTTGTAGATATCTGTATATATTTCATTATTTTCCTATTTACATTATTATCCTGTAGTATTAGCATTATTGTTTCATTAAATCTGTTAGTTTTCTTTTCCAACCCATAAAGTCTCTCTCCCTTATTTTCTTTTCTCTTCCCTTCTGGGGAGGGGAGAGGGGTTAACAGAGAGCGTCTGTCCAGGATTTAGTGACCAGTCCAGCCCTAAACCACAACAAGAGTTTAAAAATTTCACATTCCTGTAATTTACAAACCCACTCTCATTTTGCTAAATTTTATTGTATGCAAGATATACAGGTATGCAGGGGTTGAGGGTTTTTTAATGTTTTGACACTTGATTTGATGTACTTTGAGAATAACAAACAGAATGACGTACTTTAACATATATGAAAAATATCTCAGTTTTCAGTATCAATATTTAATCAACATCTGGTTTGGATTTCTTTTTTCATTATTACTTACTCTTCCCGTTGCACACCTAAAATTTCACAGTGAAAAACTGTATTGCTCTGTCAGTTTGTTTTTAGCAAACTTTTTTAATAATTGTTTTCATTATGCTTACAGAGAAAGACATTTATTTAACAGTACAAGCCCTGTGACTAGTCTGTACAGACACAAAATAAGGATGTTTATGGACAAATTCAAATATAAAAACCAGCAATGTGTGTGAAATTTCATTGGGATAGATATTGTGAAAGAACTGAAAACAGAAAAATTAAGAAACTCCTTTCTATATAGTGGATTTTTATAAGAAGTTAAGATTGTTATGAAGCATTTAATTATGAAAAATTATGTGGTGTTTTTGTCTTCTATATTCTAAGCTCTTCTTGTCATAGGGTAAATATGGTAAGAATTGGACAGCTAGACTAACTGAAGATGACAACAGGGGAAAGGACAAAGGAAAAAAGTCTGTTGTAATTTAATTTTAAAAGGTACCATCATTTATTTTTAGTTGGCATTCAATTTTCAATACACTCATTTTAAAATGCATTACTGTTTAGCTTTGAATGTTATGGTAATTTGGGAATTGACTTAGCTTTTCTCAGAGTTACAGATATGAGGCATATTAATGAACATAAGTCTCAGATGACAAACGGTGCTTGAAGTTTCCATGTCTTTTAATTCATTTTTGATTAGAACATGGATGTTTTCTGAAATATAGATGACATTTGCCAGCCAAAATGGTCATCTGATTTCAACATACTATGTGATGCTTCAGTGAAGTTTGAACTTTGGAGTGATTTAAAATTCATTGGTAATAGTGCTATAAAGGCCGTGTTCCCCAGCTCAGAATGCAATAAACTGCAGAATAGTATCTCCTTTGCAGCCACACTGAACCTTCAGTCTATTTCATTTATAGCTTTTTTTTTTCTGAATGAATGAATGCTATGCTAACCTGTGAATTCCAGCCATGCTTCATCCTGCTTACATTGTCAGAAGCAGGTGCTGGTGCATAGGATTTTACTAAGGGAAGGAAAGTGAGTGGCATAAACTGAATTCTATTTGTTTAGAACACAATAGAAACATATTTATGCCTATCCATTAAAAAACTAACACATGCAGATTAAAATGAATTCTGGGAAAGATAAATTCATTTTGTTACATATTTGCAAACCCAAGATTATTTTTATAATAACCAATCTGGATCAGTTAATGTGAAATGATTGAAAACAAAACATTAAAAAAATGGATTTTTCAAATTCAAATTTTCTTTCTACTCAGCTCAGAAAATATTACAATTAAAATATTTTCAAGATTCCCAGTACCTCCAGAATGAATAAATAAATGAGATGGTATATGACCTTAATTGATTTCCCCCCCTTTCTTTTTTCAAGGAGTACATAAGCCAAGTTCTTGTCATATGCGCAAAGTGAAATTCACCAATTACATTATCTTTATTTTTTTATATAGCTGCTCCATTTTTCCACTCTGGAGATAAAAATTACCTTTTTACTTGAAGTGTCCCATGATGCTCTGACACTGCTCTGTGCTTGAATCTTCACATGAATCCTGTGCTTGCCTGTGCATAACAGTAAAAATATTCATAACTTTTCACTACAGTTCTAACCCTTCCAGGAAGGTGCAACTTCAGATGTGTGCATCAGGGAGAACTGTTCCTTGAGAGAGGACAAACCAGGAACTGAGGGTGGCTCCACATGGGTCTATGTACTCACCAGCAAGATCCAGTCCCACATGAACTGAAGACACAAGCAAGACACAGTCCCACATGAGCAGGCAGAGCCAGATGCTGGCAATGGGGTACATTGACAGGTACAGACAAGCAAGTGATGGACTAGGTTCCGGGTCCTTCCATGGAATCCAGCTTGGAGCAAAAGCAGACAGGGCCAGGATACAAGGCTGGACTCAGCATATATTCAAGGAATTCAGGAGACAACTTACTTGCAACTCAGGACCAAGGTGCAGGGCCAGAGTCAGGGCTGGAAATGCACACTCAAAATACAACTCAGGCAGGAACTCACCTTGTCCTCCTTGCACTCTCAAAGTACTGTATTCAGCTGATAGATTACTAGATTCTGATATCTCACTTATTATGGAAATTTACTCCACATATTATTAATATTTTAAGCTTCTGCTACATCTATATTAATATTTGAAGGTGTCTTTGTTTTCACATATTTCTATGAAGTTACTCAATACATATTACCGTTTGGGAACATTTTCCTTGGAGGCATAAATGCAAGATTGCTCAAAAACTCAAATCATTCACTGACAATTGGATAGGAAATTTTAGAATAGTCTAATATTTCATTATGTATTATTTTATCTAATGAAATCTGTTTACCTTTTGGAAATTATTTTTTATTCTTTAAGAAAATCTTTTAGAACATTGATGCTTTCTGAAGACTTCATGATGGGCAGAAATTAATGGCACCCTGAGATAAAAAAGAATAAAATCTAGACATGCTGATTCCCAAGAAGAGTGTGGATTCTGGCAGTAGTATGCTATTACCTTCACTGTATTTTTAATGTTTTCACTTGATTCACCAGTAGTATCACACGAATATTTAATAATGTCTACATTGTTGGTTTTTTTAAACTTTTTAATCCTACTGATAGCTGTGCAATGAAACCTGAAAACAGACTGGCAGCAGTTTAGTTTGTACTAAACCATTGAATATTTGCCCAAAACTCTCTGAAAACCATGAAAAGCTTTCTTGGGTGTTGGACAATACCTCTTGATAGTCAAGACTGTTAGTTGATGGCAAATGCAAAATGGCAAAATCACTTATAGGAAAGAAAACACTTCCACCCATCAATGTTTATGGAAAATTTCTCATTAACTGAAGTTGATAGTTTCATATGCACACTGAACAGGAATAGGATACTATATATTGTCTGTTCAAATAAAGTCTTTGGTATTATTGATTTGCTGTGAAACAAACTCAGGTGAGTATGAAATCTGTTTAGGACTACAGCATACGATGAAATGTAATTTACCTTAATTACTTGTAAATGCTCTGTTGACTTTGATTATTTTGAAGGAATTATTTATGTGAGTTCTCTATATTTGATACCATGAGAAGCTAATAAGCAAACTGAAAGTTCTCCACAATGTGATGTATTGTAGTGAGAGTCTGAGGAAAAAATGTTGAATAATTACAATGAAAGTGTTTAAGTAGATGTCATTAATTTTACTTTGCTTCTACTGAAGTCAACATATAGAATGTTTTAGAGCATGTCCAACTGTAAAATTTTATATGGTTGACATCTTTCTCTATGTCAAAGCATCAAATTTCTCTGCAGATTTCTCTGGTAAAAAGTAGTGCAAGCGATGAGGTGCCAGCAGCACCTGTACTCAGCTGAGGTTTCTGCTGTGTAAGGCTAAGCTCAAGATCCTAAAGTTAAGTGCCTGATAATGCAGAAAGCATGTGTCATGGTTTATACAGTTGCTCTATCTCCCAATGCCTTGTCCCCACCCAGGGAAAGGGATTGGGAAAGGAAAGTAAATTCAGCAGTTGAAATATAAATCTATTTAATAGAATTATGATAATAAAAATTACTATTAATATGAGTTATAGCATAAAATACACAGAGTTATATTCAGCCAATACTGTGGGGGAGTAGGCCTCAGGGTTAGGATGGTAAACAAGTCCCTCTCAATATGTCATCCATGGAAGAGGGAAGAAGGAGCAGGAGGGAGGAAGAGGACCATCCCTAGCAACCTCCCTAATTTATAGTGAATGTAACATTTATGATACTGAATAAATCTTTTGACCAGCCTGGGTCACCTGCCCTGGTTTTCGCTCTTCCTAACTTCTGCATCTGTTTATCTCAAGACTGCTGAAGACCTTGATCCCTATGGCAACCTGCATACCAGGACTGGCCACAAACTAAAAAATGTCTTATCAACTTTGTTCCCATGAAATAGAGTGTTGCTGTTCTTACAAAATTGCAGTTTTCTTCAACAGAAAACTGATTGTAAAATTCTGCCCCAGTAAACAAAGACAGTGTGAACACCATCCAAGGGCTTAGCCTGCTGGACATCTTTTATGCATGACACAGAGGATCCTCACTGCATTGAGCACTGACCACAGCAGCTATAGATTCCTCCTTTCACAACCACAGGTTGTGATGCCAACTTTATCTGCATGAATCTAACCTCTGCTGATTCTTTCCTAGGGTTGGGACACCAAAAACTATCTCTTTCAGACAAATATCTCTCATCCTAGGAGAATGCCTCAGCTGTCAAGATACAGGCTAAACTGTGGACAAATAGATGTGAGAAGCTCTACCTCATTAGCTAAATGCACATTAGTTGTCAGCTAGAGTTGCAAGTTGGAATAGACTTCCATTTTCAGCCTGAAACTTCTAAAAAGGAAGTATAAGCATATGTATCATCTGAGTTAGTTTCAAGTTTGAAACTGTTTTTTGCCTGGGTTAGTTTCAGTCAATTTTGTATGTATAACATCTTTTTATATTACTGCTGTAGAAAATCCAAATAAAATCTATTCTGCCAAACTTGTATGTTCTTTCCCTTCAAACTAGACGTTCAAGAACATATTTAAACTATAGATCAAGCAGCATATGACCTTAATTACAATCTAATGCTAGAATTCATATAAGAATAAACCAAGCATTCCAGTGAAAGAGGTATGAAATACCCACATAAACATCTCTAATACTCATTCTTTTTTCACGCAAACACAGGTATTGTTTTCTAAAGTGTAAAATTTAAACAAACAAACAAACATAAAGCAAAATGAATAAAAATTCATTTATATTTCTGTTCTCTGTTATTTTTATATATATATATATATATA
>NW_010186236.1:0-545 GCF_000695765.1 Mesitornis unicolor | reverse complement strand
ATGCCGCCACAAGATCTGCCTCTCAAGGCCCAGGATGGTATTGCGGGCAGTGGCATGAGGCACAGAGTAAGTTTCCAACCATCCAGTGCTTACTTCCACCATTGTGAACAAGTAGCGTTTACCCTGATGAGTCCGAGGGAGTTGGATGTAGTCAATCTGCCAGGCTTCTCCATATTTGTACCTCAACCACCTTGCTCCGTGCCACAAAGGGTTCATCCGTCTGGCTTGTTTGATGGCAGCGCATGTGTCACAGTCATGGATAACCTGTGCAATAGAGTCCATAGTTAAGTCCACCCCTCGGTCACTGGCCCATCAGTATGTGGCATCTCTCCCTTGGTGACCAGAAGTGTCATGGGCCCCCCGAGCTAGAAACAGTGCACCTCGGTGCTCCCAGTCCAAATCTATCTGGAATACTTTGTCCACCTGATGGTTGTGTCGGTGTTCTTCAGTGGCACGGCTTTTAGGAACATGGGCATCAACATGCCGGACCTTCACTGTTAATGTCTCCAGCATTAACATGCTGGACCTTCACTGTTAATGTCTCC
>NW_010186235.1:3160-22822 GCF_000695765.1 Mesitornis unicolor | reverse complement strand
CAGGGGTAGGACAGTAAACAAGTCCCTCTCACGATGTTGGAGGGAAGAGGAGGGAAAAGGACCATCTCCTCAAACTCCCAATTTATAATGAATGTGATGTTTATGGTATGGAATAATTATTAACTGGTCAGCCTGGGTCATCTGCCCTGGCCTCTGCCCCTCCTAACATCTGCACCTGGTTAAATCAAGACTTCTGAAGACCTTGATCACTGTGGCAACCTGCATACCAAGACCAGCTGAAAAACTGGTTTTTTATCATTTTGTTCCCATGAATTAGAGTGTTATAGTCCTTACAAAATTGCAGTTTTCCTCAACTGAAAACCGACTTTAAAATTCTGTCCCAGTAAACCAGGACACTCAGAAAGTTCCTCAGCAACAGACTGCTGCAGGCTAGGAGAACCTTACGCTAGCTTTGTTAATTATGTTTTTCCTTTAGACAAGCACCATCATTTATTCCTGCAGACAGGATATTCAGCTAGATGAGTCTTTGGCCTAAACCAATACAGATGGTTTTGTGTTTTCTCAGAGCAGCATTTCCTGAGTGCCTGATTCCCCTGAGACATCCTAATATGCAGAACACCTGAAGCAATGGCTCCTGCACAGGAACTCTCTGCCTCACCTGCTTATATACACTAAGTCACATACAGAAGGGATGCTCTGAGACTTTATACATACTTGGAGACTTATCAGTCAACTTATTAATATATACGCAATTGGTTTGACATTGCCTAAGAAGCAGACATAATATATGTGCTGCATGGTGTATTTACTCTTATTTCTGTGCAGAATTTTCCTGAGAGACATACAGGCTTCTTAACCAACAATAAAAAGAAAATAATCCATTTCAGAAATGGTTTACTATTCCTAGTCAGAAGGTTAATGTCAATCACAAAATGGCACTCTAAAGCACAAAGCAATTTTATTGAAAAAAATAATTGGGAAAAGTTAATATACAAGAGCAGAGGAGAGTCATATTAGAATATTTGGTGGGGTAACGATCAAGCACTATAATATTTTTTAGTGGTTCATATAGCCATAGTAATGTCAAATTTAAAAAATCAAAGCTAGATAGAAGACTGAATAAATTTGAAGTATAAAGGTAAAGCAGGATTCTTGCAGCTACATTATTTGAGTGCTTATTTCTTTTTTATCTTTTAAAAATCTATTTCTGTTGCACTTTTAGCAACTTGTACACAAATAAGAAAATCGAATACAATGATCCTTCAAGGACAGTTACTAAAATAAAAAAAAGCATGCTCTTTGATTTATTACTTTGTTGCCACATGCATGTAAACTTCACTCAATTCGTTCTTTTGTATATTTGTATTCCTTCTCTTGTATATTAACTTTGTCATCTGTTGTTACACAATATAGTAAAACTATTCTGTTATTTGTATTTATTTGTATATTTGTCCTCATGTTTTTTGGGTCTAGTGTCCTTCATGAAGCTGACCAGGATCAGGAATATTATTAACAAAATACTTACCATATTGCAAAAGACTTTGATTAGGTAATACAGTGATTACTCATCTAGATAGTCCTAAGTGCTTCTTAATTATAAAATAAGAATACCAAAAGTAGAAATATCTAGGTAGTTTTGTTAGGCACGTTTTAATTTTTGTTCTGCAAAAAATATATTGTGATGTTAATCTAAAAAAAAAAGTATCAAATAGATTCCAGTAATATCTGTTAATTAAACTGTGGCATTTCATCAAATTACTGATGATTCCAGACGGTACAGTCCTATCTGAAGAATGTTCAGAAAATGTTACAATTACACTTGTTCTGAATTAAAATGTCTTCACAGATAAAGTGTTTAATTTTCTGAGCTCCATTTAGTTAATGTATAATCTAAATGAATTTGCACCAGCTCATCTTCTTTTGAAGACAGGCGATATTTATATATTGATGTATTTTCCAGATTTCACAAATACTATTTCCAGAACATTTCTGTTTGAAAGATACAGAAAGTGACTGAGAAGTCTTTACAACTATAGTGCTTCACAGTGTCTGACTAATCAAAATGTATACTGCAGTCGCATATTGACAGACATTCAGCCAAGTTACAAGGAAGTTAGGCAAGTGATCTTGTCGGTGACCAGTTGCAATTCCTAGTCTGGAATTGGTGCCCAAGATGGAGTTGTCTTTGGAATCAGCTGTGGACTAGAGATCCAAATCCTTCTAAGTGTTTTATACTGGCAGAGGAGGATTTGATGGTCCTAATAGTTGATTTATTTTTCAACAGAAAACTTATACCTAGGCTAAGCATAAATACTAGGAATTTCCACGCAAACAGGGGAGCAAAATGTTAAGTTCACCAATAGGAGATTTTTTTATGTGTTACAGTGAGGTCTCACCAGAGCAGAGTAGAGGGGTAGAATCACCTCTCTTGATCTGCTGGCCACACTTCTTTTGATGCAGCCCAGGATGTGGTTGGCCTTCTGGACTGTGAGCACACATTGTTGGCTCATGTCCAGCTTTTCATCTGCCAGTATCCCCAAGTCCTTTTCCTTTTTCTGCTCTCTGTCACATCATCTCCCAGCCTGCATTTGTAATAAGGATTACCCTTAGCCAGGTGCAAGACTTTGCACTTGGCCTTGTTGAACCTCATGAAGTTCACATGGGCCCACCTCTTCAGATGGTCTAGGTCCCTCTGAATGACATCCCGTCCCTCTGGCATGTTGACCTCACCACTCAGCTTGGTGTCATCTGAAAACGTGCTGAGGGTGCCCTCAATCCCACTGTCTATATCATTGATAAAGATATTAAACAGCACTGGTCCCAGTAAAGACCCCTGAGAGACACCACTTGTCACCCATCTCCATCTGACCTTGAGCCATTGACCACTACCCTCTGGCTGCAACCATCCAGCCAGTTCCTTATCCACCAAACAGTCCACTCATCAAATCCTTATCTTTCCAACTTAGAGAGAAGGTTGTTGTGGGGGACGGTGTCAAAGGCCTTGCAGAAATCCAGATAGATTAATCCATAGCTCTTCCCTTGTCAACTGATGTAGTCACTCCATTGTAGAAAGCCACTAGGTTGGTCAGACAGGACTCGCCCTTACTAAAGCCATGCTGGCTGTCTCAAATCACCTCCCTGTCTTCCACGTGCCTCAGCAAAGCTTCTAGGAAGATTTGTTCCATGATCTTTCCAGGCACAGAAATGAGGCTGACAGGCTGGTAGTTCCCAGGGTCCTCCTTTCCACCCTTTTTAAAAATGAGTATGATGTTTCCCTTCTTCCAGTCACTACGGACTTCACCTGCCTGCCATGACTTTTCAAATACTGTGGAGAGAGGCTTGGCAACTACATCAGCCAATTCCCTCAGGACTCTGCAGTGCATCTCATCAAGTCTCATAGATTTATGTACATTCAATTTCCTCAGATGTTCACAAGCCTTGTCTTCGCTTACAGTGGGATAGACTAAGACTATCTTATTGTAATCCCTTACCTCCTAACATACTTTATGTAACAGGCTTTAAGTTCAGAAAATTTCTTTCCTATCTTTGCATAAGTTGTAATAAATCAAACATATGGGGTTTTCTTTATTTTGATTTTGCTTCTCTTTTGTGAGCTTGAAAAGGGGGTAACATTTCACTTTCTACAATATTCATCAGAAGAAACTTAGAATTTTATTTTGTGTGTCAGCTAATATTCAGAAGTTAAGCATCACCACTTACATGTTTTCATATCTTAATTTTCCATAGTGCAAGAGAAAGCAGGGCCCTACGAGTTCAGAGAGTATTCTGAGATAATCAACCACTGCTGTTGATACAATTTTGTCATATCATCCCCTATCCTTCCTCTCATTCCTGGAAACAACATAACTTGCTAGTTTGTGTGCAGTTGCCACAATATATGACTTTAAGCCTTGCACTTCGCTTCTCATTGTGAAATTTCAAACAGAAAGAGGCCTTGTTGATGGAGCTGTGCTCTTAAAGAATCATAATGTTCAAGACAAAAAATTTTCTATTAACATTTTTAACACCGTACTGTGCATAGATGGTCTTGAGTCATTTACCTGTGGTCAAATCAGATTAAAAAAATAAGTGACATCTTAGATATCAGAGAAATTATTTATGAGTAGAAGGACTTGTGGAAAGACCTTGAGAAAATAATTGATCTTTGGCCCTGTGAAAGAGAATATCAGGTTTCAGTAAGCAAACAAAACCTTGAAAACATAAATTTATATAAGTGTAATTCTAAGAACTGATGACACTGATACTTCATGTCAGCAACAAACACTGGACATAATGGATTGCTAAATTACACATAGACATGGAGCCATGTGTCACAGTCTTAGGTGAAGCCCGAGATTTATGTAAAGCATTATTTCCAATCACATGGTATTCTGTAGTCTGATTATAATATCAGCTTGTAATATACTGTGATACAGTCTCATACTGCAACCCATAACCAAATCTGATCCTAATGTTAACATAATGGAAAATGCTGATTCAGCAGCCACTCCTAGAATGCTTTAGTTAGCTTTACTTTTCAGATTTTCAAGTTTCTTTCAAGAAGGGGATGTGTAGGTACCCACTGTAGCAGACCTTCCTCTTTCTTTTATGACATGAATATGCTCTGAGTTATCAAAACATTAAATTCTGCTGGCTGCTTCAGCAGTGTGTCAGAGAAGACTACAGAGGACTTTGGTCTGTTCAGATATTCCAACTGCCTTGTCTCCATTATGGAGCTCAGACAGTCAAGAGTAAGGAGAGGCTTGAAGTTTTCTCTCCCAATGTTCCCCTCAAAATCATGGTATACTTAGTACCTCACTTCACCTTCTTATATCAGCAAGCAGGGAAATGTTGTAGTTAAGTGAAAAAAACTGCAAAAAGACCAAGACACAGTCCTCTCCAACTACATATTCCTAGAGGAATTGCCTCCACTGGTGTGACAGGATTCATATTATTCAGCTGCTCCTATTTCTGGTTTAATAAACAAAATTCAGATCAGCTAGCAGGTGGTTACTTGAGATACTGGGAAACAGCAAAGAACTGTGGCATGCCATAGATTTCAGGATTTGACATTTTGGGATGGGGCTCTTATGTAAAATAAGAACCAACACATACACTCCCGCTAAGGTAAAACCCTTTTTAGAGAAAGGTTTTGTTACATTTTAGCAACAAATTAGCACATGCCATCATCCTTTGTACCTTTTATTTTCTGTAGTCTTGGAAGTACTTGAAGACGACACATGTTTATTCCCATACATTTTTTTTTAAAGAACCAGTTTTAATTGCTTGTAATAGATGTAGATGGGTGAAAGACTTCAAAGGTCTATGAGGCTGTGCCCAGTGGTAACAATGACATGAACTACCACAGAAAGCTATGTTCCATTGGGATGTAAATTGAGAGAACATTGTTCCAAATTTCTATTTCTTCTACGGGGTTATAAAATTAATACCTGACTTGTATTAAGCAAGTTTTTTTTAATAGAGAATTAAATACTGAGCTAAAGTTGCTGTATTTTTATGTTGACAGCTTTGAAATCGTGAAGGAAATATTGCTTTTTGTTATGCAGTAATCAGAGAAGCCAACCCTTAAAATATATATTTCTTAGTTTTGAGGTTTCTATATGAAAACACTTGTATTTTTTTCTTATCCCATTTCTCACTGTATCAGTGAACCTTCCTGTTAGTGCTGCAGGAATCTTTATGATAAAAATTCTGCACACAGAAACTGGACAAAAAAAAAAAGCCCCAAAAAGTTTGATCCACTTAGTCTTTGAATGGAAGTGTTTATCACTCTAAAACTCTGCAAGAAAGACTACATGTTTCTACTAATTCAAGATTCAAATGACTATAATTCAGCTGCCAGGTTCGAACCATGTTTTTTGTTCCTGCAAATGTCCTTTTAAATGAAAGAGAGAAGTACAAAACAAGGAAATTCATTACACATTTCAAAATGGATGCATACTGAAATATCACTGTGTTATTTGCCCAGCTACACTTCTCATTCCTTTCTGAGAGAAAGTTATGGTAGGCAAAAGCTGTTCTTCCTCAAAAGTGAGATTTTTAGAAATTTTTTTTTTTTGGAAGAGTGAGTACAGATCAGTCAGCAGTACATTACAAATAGCAGTGAGCTGTGTATCTCATTACCCATGGAAAAACAGCAGCATCCCATGGAGATCTTTATGCAAGATTGATGTGGCAGTCATCAAACTTGAAAAGCATTTTGAAGGATTAATGGAGAGAAATGTTCCCCCTCCCAGACAGACTTACACTGCATAACTATATAGAATATTTTCTATTATTGAGATGACATATCTCATTTAAAGTGATATCTATTAATTAAGCAGGATTTGAAGACTGTTGACTAACTTTGAATAAAAAGTAATAAGGCTTCTTAATTTCTAGGTTTGGGGAACTCAGAAGACAGTTTAAAAGGTATTTTCTAATTGTTGAAGATGACTACCGCATTGCGGATGCTGCAAAGACTAGTGCAACATATTGTCCAAGATCTGAAATTCTAGAATTCACAGCAGATCTCTTTGACAAGGTGCAATATTGCTCAGATGTAAGATCTTAAAACCTGGAAGAGTTTCCCCAGAGAGACGTTTGGAGAAACTACTCTATATGCAACACTTCTGCCTTTTTTAGGAAAAAAAAAAAAAGCATTGCATTGCTTGACACTTGTGATTTATATGACCATATTCTCACGGATATGTTAGGACCATATTAAAAAAAAACCCCAACCAAACAAAAAAAAACTCAAACAAGGTCTATCAATCATTTTAAGCAATACAGAGAGATTAATGCTTCCAAATGTTGCACTAATTCCCACCTTGGGAAAAATCTACATATTGGATAAAGGCAGAAAGGAGAAAGAGGAACTCTTCTGAACTGTAAATTACTTTACATGGCTTCCTACAAGCAGCTGTGTCTGCAGGGGGTTTTGGAACATTTTCTATTGAGAATGTCATGATTTCTTGTTCTGTTATGTATGCTGTGGTTTTGTTACTGTGCTTATTACTATGAGCATAACAACCAGGAAAGGGGAATTGCTAGGGAAACATGATGGCAGAGATGCCAGTTTAAATAGGTGACCATTACTTCCACTTCTGAAGTTGGACTGTGGCAGAAATACGGCTGAGAGTACCTTAATCTCTATTCTAGCACTAAGGAACAACAAGAAAGCAAACAAGTACAGCTCAGAAAGTTCTTCTCTGTATGGGGATTACAGTTACTATGCCAAAATCTGGTACTTTGACCATATGTACTCACTTAGTCTATTGTGGCATGAAATTAGACAGATTTTCTTAGACCAATTCTAAAAGGTGGATTCCCTTTGAATACATTGCTGCAGGCTAAGGCATAAGAGATTACATAGTCTAGAAAAATTATTTGCTGTAGCAATATATCAGAACACCAACAACGTTTAAGGACGTTAGATACTTAAAAACTCCCAAATAAAATAAAATATGTAATCAGTAAATCAGTAAAATTACTGGTTTTATACAGACATATATTGCACATAATATTAAAAACTCTTCTACTGGTTGGACGTGCACACCACTTGGTGTTAAAGGCATTTTACAAAACTATACACACTGTTCCATATTAAACATGAATCCTAAACTTCCAGAAATTGTTCATGGGACTAAACTCTGTGTTAAAAGCAACATCTTTCTCACAGGGGCAAAAAAAATATAGAGGCTTTTATATTTTCTATGTGCTGGTTGCATCAGAGAAGAACAGAGTTTAGCAGCCATGGAAGAATGAGGCATACTTTCAAATTTATTTGTATTTTATACAGATTTGGCATAATTAAAATAACATAAAACTGAACTAAAGTAATTATCTGTTTCAATTCCTGCCTGGGAGCTCTCTGTTGTCAAGCAATGTACACAGGGACATATTTTCAATATGAAATAAGATTTCGTTATGCAACCTTGGCCCCTGAAAATTGATTTACTTCACTTTCAGCATTTTTTTTCCTATTAGGCAGTAATATTAAGACACTATCAAAATATTGATTATAGACCCTTTTAAGAAACAAAGAACCCACTTTCGGAAAAGTCTTAGCATAAAAGAGTCTGAAATAAGAGGAGATTTGCAAATGCTATGTTATTAATGAAGAATTACAGTCCTCTGACCTTTCTTTGGAAAAGGAGTAGAGAATGAAGGAGAAGACAGAAGTGTGAAGAATAAGAAAATTCAAGTAAAAGTTCAGAACCATTAAAAATCACTTTTAAAATAATTTTTTCAAAGGAAAAATGCATTATTCTAATAAATGATAATTATTTAAGAAGATGAAAGTAGATAAAAATGGAGATGTGTTCAATTAAGTAAGTACTCAACAAAATAAGAATCTTTATCAGTATTAGTTTTACCAATATATAAGTAATTTATTCAGGAAAAAAGGCTCTCCAAAAATATTTCCTGACCTTTCCCAGCCTCAGCAAACAAATTGTGATAGTACTTATTTTACATGGAAAAATGTTTTAATAACAATGGCTTATCATATTTTAGACCTTGAAATATTTTTGCTTCTGCTTGTATATTCCACCAACCACAGCAGTCCAACTCGGAGGTTAAAAAATAATAGTAGCTTGGAAGTGACCAAATCAGATGGATTCAGGGAATTTATTGAAAGTATAGTCAGTAACATCTCTTAAATATCACATTAAACAATAACACCATTTAAGGCTCAGAGAGCAGGATTTTCTCTCTATTGTCCCCTACCCTCCCAGGGGAGGATTAAAAAAAAGGGAATAGAGAAAAAGATGCTTCGCACAAGGTTGGAAGTTAAGACTGTAACAAGTTTGATGAAAAACAACAGGGGAAAGGAAAAGGGAATTAATAAGGGACAAAGGTTATTTAACTATATACAAAACCCGATCCCAGTAGTCCCAAGCGGAAGTGTCTGAGCAGTGCCTCGTGGCCACTGAGACTCGTCACTGGGAACCACATTGGTGCTGGGAGCGGATGGTGGTGGATGCTGCCGAGCACGTGGAGGTAGCCCCAGCTGCCCCAAGATGCAACAGGAAGCAGCCCAGGAAGCCAGGAAAAGCCCGCGGAAAACTTCGGGCCTCCTTGGTTTTTTTTTAGACTGTGTCCGGAAAGGGGAGGGAACAGTACTGATCTCGGTCCCCCCCCCAGGGTCCTACAGACACCACCTGTCCTTTCCTTTCAGGCTGTTAACCCTTAAACCATAACACCAATAAATGACAAGGAATGATAAATGAAAGTATTCCCAATGAAATAATTTTAACTAAATCTAAAACTCTAAATATATATTATTTAAAACCATAGCCACGGTCTCACATTATGTAAGAATATCAAGAGGAAGCTTTAAAGAGTTAAAGTTCAACAGAGAAATTCAGTTCTGGCAATTTAATTTAATTTTAGCATATTTTTTCGTGAAATGTGCTGAAATCTGTTTGCCTAATGTGAACTACCTCATTTCAGTTAATGGTATTGAAGCATCTTGAAGCTAAATGAATGAGGCAAGATTGAGATCAAAAGAAGCTCTTACATAGGAAAATGCTAATTGTTGTATTACAGACTTCCCTTATTTACTTGCATTTAGAAAAATTGGGAAGATATCACTGAAAGTCTCTACTTATTATGTGCTGCATGTTGTCTAGAATTATGACATCACATAGTATTTTTCTGACTAGTTTTATCATGTGGCATACAGCACAGCTTCTTGAGTCAAAAAGATGCAGGTGATGACATGACCTTAATCCACACTGGGCTTCATAACTGCAAGCACAGCAGGTAACAGAGCACCATGCAACCTTCCTACCTGAAAAACACTGTGTCCACTAGCACACGCACTGTGAGTCTTACCTTGCAGAGATGCCATGGCTCACATGCAGCCTGAGCAGCCCATACACAAGCGATACAGGCTTATGCAATGTGGCCAGTGATCCCAGACTGTGACATTTTCAGCAACCAAGTCTGAACTACTGATGTAGATCAAGATTAGTTTGAACCATGTTCCTGAAGATCAGCACATCCTCAAAAAACAAACTGCCCTAAGTGGGACTGATGGAGGCTTAACCTTATGTCCTCACTAGTGTGTTTGCTGTTGGTTAAAACTTCATTAAAAAAACAGATTTGAGAGGGGGGGATTAAATCAAGGGAAGTTTATAACAGTAAATGCAACTGTTCTTTATATCCATTATGTGTTAAGACATTCCGATACCAAAACTAGTTATTCTGAGAAAAAATATATTGAATGAGGAAATTAAGTCAGCTTTTCTTTATTATTTTTATTTATAACTGCCATGTCTTGGTGCTGGGTATTGTACAGGTATCTGGAAAGGCTTATTTTAACACACTGACTGTGCCAGCTCTTGGATGTATCTAATTATACACCTATAAGAAAAATGAGGATCATGGTTAATGTATAGTTTCCAACACAATTGACACTGATGAAATGGAGGCAAACTTCTGTTACACACCTATAATGATATTTGAAAGAAACCTGTGTAACCTAACAGGTTTTATTCAATTTGGACAACTTGCAGCATCTTGAAACATGTTTCAAAGTAGACAGACTGGTAGTTGTTAGGTGTCTACTTTGGAAATGAATAGAATCATGACAGAAATTAACAGAGAAAGGATGTCAAGCATCAGCACTACACAGACTAGATTTAGGTGTTAGTTCTGCAGATTGAAAGAAAACAGCTTGTCTTTTCCAGCACAGTACATAAAATGTAGCCGTATTCACTGTGATAATAACCTGAAGGCCTTAGGAGGCACACAAAAGAATGAAAAGTTCACAAAGGAAAAAATAAGGCTAAAGCATTATTTCTAGGGGTGTGCTTGGGCCTTTAACCTGTAAATAAATCATACTGAGATTTTTCATGTGAATGAAGCCTCAGGTTTATTCCTGCAGAGAAAGACATGAAAGCCTGCACTGCTTTATGAAGCAGACCTGGTACAACAGTAGCTTAGAGGCTGAATAGAGTTCATTTGAATATTATTTAAACACCAGCTCTGCAGAGTTTAAAGTAACCTTACATTGGCTTGAGGAGAGCTCCAAACCACAGCCCAGCTAAGCTTTGAGGAAAAGATATAAGCAGAGCTGCAGGGGAAAAGGCTGTGCTCTGTAGGGAACAAGGGCACAGGCTCTGAAACTAGGCTGTGAAGTGCTACTCGGTCTCAACAGGAGGGCAAAGTGGCCACTGATTGTAATGAGCATTTTCAGACATATACAGTATATAGTTAATGATTACCTGTTGTTTTAGAATTAGCACAGACTATTACTCAACTCACTGATACTGCACAACTTCAAGACATACTCATTGAGTATGATCAGGTGGGCAACCTAACTTTGTGAAGTTGTTTTTCACCACACTACAACTCAGGTTTACCACTATGCTTTGCTTATCCCAGTCAAGGAGACCCACTTCCAAGTCATGGCAGAAAGCTTGTGCCAGGGCTGCTGTGTCACCTGCATAGCCCTGCAAGGGCAGAGACACAGCCAGAACAAAGCCCCTTGCTGACATCACCCAACTGGCACACACCGTTCCGCTCCACCTTTGCTCCCTGCACAGAGCTGCCAGGGGGCACCTCGCTGCTGTGCAGGCAGACCAGTGACTCCCAGTCTGCACAAAGCAGTCTGGGCATGCAAATTACTCAAGCATCTTTCTTGCATAAATTTCAGCATCAGTGTTGATGGTTTGGCTTGAAGTCCTGGTTCTCTTACAAAGATTTAGATGCCATTAAGAAAAATCCATTGTTTTCAGATTTATTATTTCCCTGCTGAGAAAACATCCTCCAGTCTGCAAAAACAGCATATTAACTTAGCATAAAAAAACAATCTTATGACATTTATTTCCACTAGGATGCTAGAAACTGTAATGAGAAACCAAATCTGCAAAGATGTTTATTGATGGGATGGGAAGAGTCTTAGAGAACAAAAACTTGGTTTGTTCTTTTTTTTCTGTTAGGCAAGTTATCAGGACTTTTATGTATTTCCACAAACATATACTGTTTAATAAGATGTTTAGGTCACACTGGAGTAAACTATAACCTGGAGTGTTCCTGGCAATTATCACTGAGAATTATTTTTCTTGGTATTACACAAGCTTGGGATTTGAACTACAGACTTTTTCGAAAAGCATATAAGAACCTTATGCATCTGTGTCAATGCTGCCTACTCCTTTCCTGAGACACACTGGCTTACTCAGGCTCACATGTATTGCTGTGGGCCTGGTCTCCTTTGGGCCATTTTCATCCCTTTGTATGTGAAAACAAGAAAAAAATTGCCTCAGAGGTGCAAATAGCCTGTGCTTAACCCCACTTTTGGGCTGATGTATGTTGCACCTCAACCTTCTCTGATGTTAGCTTTGGGGGAGGGGGAGCGGGGATGGTGGAGTTTACTGGGGTGGTTTCTATGAAAAGCTGCTAGAAACTTCTCCTATGTCAAATAGAGCCAATGCCAGCCAGCTCCAAGACAGACTCGACACTGGCCAAAGCCCAGCCAATCAGCCACAGTGGTAACGCCTCTGCAATAACATACTTAAGAAGATGGGGGGAAACTGCAACAGCAACTGGAGCCAGAGAGAGGAGTGAGAATATGTGAGAGAAACAACTCTGCAGACACCAAGGTCAATGAAGAAGGAGGGGAAGGAGGTGCTCCAGACACCACAGCAGAGATTCCCCTGCAGCCCATATTGAAGACCATGGTAAGGCAGGCTGTCTACCTGCAGCCCATTGAGGTTAACAGACGAGCAGATATCCACCTGCAGCCCATAGAGGATCCCATGCTGAAGCAGGTGGATGCGACTGAAGGAGGCTGTGACCCTGTGGAGAGCCTGCACTGGAGCAGGCTCCTGGCAGAACCCGTGGCCCTGTGGAGAGAGAAGCCCACACTAGAGAAGGTTTGCTAGCAGGACTTGTGTCTCCGTGGGGGGACGTATGCTGGAGCAGTCTGTTATTGAAGGGCTGCACCCCATAGAAAGGAACCACACTGGATCAACCCATGAGGAACAGGAACCCATGGGAAGGACTCATGTTGGAGAAGTTTGTGGAGGACTTTCTCCCATGAGAGGGACCCCATGCTGGAGCAGGGGAAGAGTATGAGGAGTCCTCCCCCTGAGGAGGACGGAGAAGCAGAAACAAATGTGATGAACTGACTGCAACCCCCATTTCCTGTCTCCCTGTGTCACTGAGGGAGGAAGAGGTAGAGAAAATCATAAGTAAAGTTGAGCCTGGGAAGAAGGGAGAGGTGGGGGTTAGATATTTTAAGTTTTTATTTGTCATTACCCTACTCTGATTTTGACTGGTAATAAAATTAAACTAATTTCCTCAAATTGAGTTTGTTTTGCCCATGACAGTAGTTGCTGAGTGATCTCCCTCTCCTTGTCTCGACTTTATGAGCCTTTCATTATATTTTCTCCTTCCTGTCCAACTGAGGAAGGGGAGTGATAGAGCTTTAGTGGGCACCTGGCATCCAGCCAGGATCAACCCACCAGACTGAAACATCTAGTACTTATTCTCAATCCTAATATAGAAGGCTTTTTCCTACAGAATTAACAGGAAAATTTTAGGTTGTGAGAAACTTAATTTCTATAGTTTCTGGATCTTGTATCACTTACATACCTTGCGCTCTTCATGCTGAAAAATAATCTTGTCATGATGCTTCCTACGTAAGAATCAGTGTAAGTTTAGAAAGCACATGTTTTTCAAGCAGTATCTTACAGTATAAAAGGCAATTAAGCACCTCAGTGAGATGCATGCCTGTCAGACTGACTTGAGAAATCTGTAGTTCAAACAAGAAATAATTTAGGATAATAATAATTTCAAATATGAAATGTAATCAAAGAGAGGGCAGCTAAGATGAATGAAATCTATTTATGATGGAGGTAGGTGAGACAGTTATATTATCTCCATAAATTCAGCTTTGATCTTTTCTATGAGTTACTCAAGCTTACAGTAAAGTCGTAACTTAAAGTAGAAGGTGTCTTTGTGGAAATGCTGGGACTTGTTTTTTTCTTTCTTTATATTAAATTATGTGGGACGTGCTTTCCTACCTGAACATTCATGAATCTAAAAATTTAGCATTTTGGATTTACTATTTGAATAGTCCAACCAACCGGAATTTATGTTAAATTAAAGTTAATTACGGAAAACAGAAATGGTATGCATTGTTAGATCAAAATCTTAATTCCTCTTTAAAGTCTGATCAACTATCAACTTGCTATTTCCCAGGTATCAGTCAAGACATGTTGTCCCAAAAACATCACAAAAGAATTCCATGTTACTTAGTCTGCAGTGAACCTCTTCATTGCTTTCAATTCAAAGGGTTTTGTGGGGATGTTTATGTTTAAGCAGTAATAGATTTGTGAGGAATGATCTAGATTATTATGGTACACGATAATGAAGAGGAATTGCAACCTTGAAAGAAAAGCAGTGGTAATTTTATTTAGACTTTAAAAAACAGTGTGCCATTCTGTCAAAACCAATGCAAAATATTGATTTTTGGGTGGTTAACTTTAGGAAAGTACCTGATGTTCATAACCAGATCAATAATTTATTTTCAGTTTCAAAAAAATGAGTATCTGAATATCTGCCATCTGAATTATGCACTTATAAACAGATAAAACACAATTATTCCCCTAAATGGGCCTAATGGACTTATAAGCTATTATTTTCACCACACTCAGCAATCAGCTTCCTTGTTGCTTAATGGCACCTGTAAATATAACAAAAACTCCAATTTGATGGGAAAAAAAGAAAAGATCACCTGTAGGTCTACAAATAATGGAGATAAGAGGAAGAAAAACAGTAGGTTGGACATAGAGATATTAACTGCCCTTACTGACATACTACCTGCACAGTAGCCAGGGAAACAAAGGAAATGAAGGACTGGTCACATTTATTCATTTTAGTAACAGACAGTTCTGATTGTATATTAATGATTATTAATCATTTAAGTCTAAGCAAAAAGTAATACTATAAAAATATTTCCTTTCCTGAATTAAATTAAGTTACACATTTATACCTGTTCTTCTCAAGTACTGATTATAGCATTTTTATGGCATTTGAATGTCTTCCAGCAGCTCACCAACAATGTAATTAGCACTTCTTATATTATGTTTTATTAGAGAGCTTGATCTTACAAAGTATTGTATAAGCTGTATTTGGAACAAAGATAACTGACCATGTGCCAGCATCAAAATTTCAGGAATGGACTGAAAATTTCATACTTTGTCCAATCTGTTACATTTTACATACCCATCTGACATAGCCTAGTTCTCTGTACAAATCCTCTTCCTTCAAAAATCTGAGCGACAATTTCCAGTATTGTGAAACTGAGGGCTTCTGTCACATGTTGGCATTAACTGCAATGAATATAGTGCTTAACTTTATTTTTCTTTTCAGCTAACAGGCAGAAATTAAATTATTGGTAATACAAAAATGATTTGCTCTCTTTTAGCTCCTTTTGATTACTTCCAGCACTTTTGACTAAACTGTTTAATTTATAACAGCCACAGAAAATCATTCCTCCATCAACAAGCAAGGCTCACATGTAGACCAAAGAAAAACTCTGCCACGGCACAGGACTTGAATCAGTATCCCAGGTGGTCTTTTCTACTATTTTATCCCCACGAAGAGGAAATCGCAACAGCTTAGGAAGCTGCATTTTTAGGAATTTTGTATTGTAATTTTTTTCACTGTTATTAAATAAATCTAAGTGATAGCAACAGATACGGTCAAAATTAGACAAGATGCAATAAACTAGCCTTGGGTCTTGTGATTTAACCTGGCAAGCAACTAAACACCACAAAGCCTCTCTCTTGCTCCACTTCCTCCCCAATGGGATGAGGGAGAGAATTTAGGAGACTAAAAGTAAAGAACTTGTCAGTGGAGACAAAGATCTTTTAATAAATAAAATAAACAAAACCAAAATAATAATAATACCAATGAACTGCAACAAGAATGGGAACAGCCATAATAAAGCAATCAAAGTTATACTTGGCTCCGAAACAGCAGCCACTAGCCGTATGCCAACAAAAACACGACAAGGGAGAAGTGAGCTTCAGGAACCAAGATGGGCCACCATCACAAAGAAGAAGGGAAGCGATCAAAATGAAGAAGGGATTGAAGAAGAATTTGAAATGGGTCCTCCGCAGTGAACTCCTCAATTAAGAGTATGTGACATTTATGGAATCAAATTAATCTTTATTGGTCAGCTTGGATCACACACACATCATCTATCCTGGTTCACTTGTCCCAGAGAATCCTGACTTTCACTTTTCCCCATCCTCTTGTGCAGAGAAAAGGAAAAAAAAAAGCACCAGATGAAATTATAACCACAGGTGCAGGCGAAAGACTGAAGAACAAACCTTAAAAAATGTAAACATGGCTAGTGAGAACTAAAACAAAAATCTTACCAGCTACTGTAAGGAAAATAATTCTATCCCAGCAAGGCCAGGACAGTCTGCAGCACATTCAGTATCCAAGAAGAGTAAGTGATACTAATAAAATAACCATTACAGTTCAAAAATTGTTCTTCAGAAGATTTTATGATTACAGTGTCATCAGTCAGTGAGTATTTAAAAGCATTATCTCTGTACGCAGCATTGCATTAGTGGTTTATGTATTCATGCTTATTAGACAAAGAAACCCCAAGAAAAACTCTTCTACAAAGTTGTGTGTATATATATACATATGCACACTTGTATGTATGCATGTATGAGGATATATAAAATCATATAATCACCTTTATTTTACTGACTAATTAATGAAACCATTGTTCCACCAACAAGTCATTATTAGTACGGCTCAGCTTCAAAAAGAGAATCTGTGGTTTTTTTCTATATCCTGTCAGTTTCTTGCATATTATTAAATGTTTTATTAAATAGTTGAAAGCTAACCAATAGCCCTATGAACATTCCCAATGGGGATGGTAGCTCTCAATGAATGCATTATAACTTTCAATTGCATGCCCGAAACTAAGAAATCAGTAGAAAAGTGCAATTCATTTTTACGCGCCAAACTTCAAAGTAAAATTAGCTGTTAAGTATCTACTTATAAAGCTTATAGAGCTGAAGCTAACAAAACCATTGTCAAGAAAGACTGATAAAGTATTATGTAGGTATTCACTCTCTTTTCTTCCTCTCTTTTTTTTTATCTCTTGCTCCTTCTGTCTCAGTTTCTCTTAGTTTTCCAGCACCACAGGATCTGTGCATTAAGCTTGATATTGTTTGCAGAACTGGGCTGTAAATCAACACTTACTTATTGCTTCATTGTTTGTATATTACATTTAAAAAAGGAAAGAATGAAAGAAAAACTGAATTATAAAAACATTACAATATCACATGGCACATTTAAGTTCATTGCCATAGTGACTAGAGCTTATTTCTCGAGCTTAGTCTTTCTACAATAACAAGCCCACACATCTCTCACCTTATTCTTCCTCATATCAACATTTTAATACATAGTACACAGAATAAGTACAGTAGATAATGTATTTTGGGGTGTTTTGTGAAATATCACAGAAAAGAGTATGAATTGCATGTGTGATTAGAATTACTGTGGAAAAATGTACAAAGATAGGAGTTAGCTTACTGAAAAGAGAACTGTCATTTGAAAGGGTTCATTACTCTACTTTTCATCTTATTTTTCTAAAAAGATTTCTAGAAACATTTGAAAAATTAAGATTTTTTTTATGATTTTCTGAAGTCATATTGACCTTTGTAATTTGCAAACTTATTTTTAGAACAACAAACATTATTACAGATTCTAAGGTAAACATGGTCTAAAAGTCATACTACCAAGTTTCTTTACTATTTTTCCTTTGCTGTGCCTCTGAATATGCTGGGTTTTTTTCTTGATTTACTGTCTCCTTTAGGAAAAGGAGATCAAAAGTTACAGTAGAGACATTCTGTAGCCTTTTCCAATTCTCTTGCTCCATTCTTCATAGAATTGTTGTAACAGGACTTCATAGTCCCATGCTGTTATTCAGATCATGCTGGATGCTAATACGATACTCAACGCTTTAACATTTTATATTTCACAAACAGTTTGTCTAATAATACAACAGTATTTTAGCACTCACAAACATGGAGTGCAGTGATATTTCATGCAGAAAAATTATGAAAGAAGACATATGGTTTTCATTTACATTAGAAGGGTTGTAATTTACTGTGAAATTGCATGTAACATCCAGGGTGTTATGAGAGTGGGAAAGGACTGGATTAGTGCTACCAGTGTGTCTTTGTAAAGTAACAAGCTCACCAAAAATGTCATTTATTTGGAACAATGTTTTTCACAAAATTTGGCTTCATTCAACCAATGTTTTTTTCTGGGGAAGAGGAGAGGATTTTAAATGCCTCAGAACTTAATTTCAAGGTCTTATCAAAATATAATGTATAAAAAAAAGAAACAGCTAATTTTGTACATTTAAAAACAGAATGCTTTTTCTTGTTTTACAACAGCCTTTATCATTAAAATTTTATCAAGATAAAGAGAGAAACATATTTTGAAAGGTTAAATAACCCTGAACAGTATAAAAATCTTTTACCCTTGGGTTTTTTTGTTGTTGTTGTTGAATAAAATCCAAAACTAGAATTCTCACACAGTCTAAACAAGGTATTTCCCTGATTTTTTTTTTCTGTTTGAAAAAAAAGTTCTGTTATTATTTCAACACCAGTTTCGGTGTCCAATGAAGCTATTACACATTTTCCTCATCCATTCACCACACTGGATCTTTACCAAACAATTTTCAAGCTCTGTTGCCTCTATTAGCAATCTAGTGCCTCCCATCTTGAAACATCCAATTTTTGCCTGTTACCTCCATCATATTTTGAAGGCTCACTTCTCAAATTGTACCACCTGTACTACTTCAAGAGCTAGTGTATAGTCTGGCAAGATTTCAGAGCTATAGTTACATTTACTTACTAGGCTGTAAAAACACTGCTTATATTATCTAGTTTCTTTAGTCTTCACAATATTAATGCTTTATGTTACAAATTGCTTGGAATTTTTCACACTAACTTTAAGATAATCTAATGTGAGTGTTGCTAGTGCTGCAAAATAGAAACATACATATAAATATCACAGTGCCTTATCTCAGATAAATTTGAACTGTTTCGAACCAAGCTGAGATGATTGGCTCAAGAATGGCATCCTGCCAATTTGGCTACTAGCAGTGCTCTGGGAATATGTTCACTTAAATGATGACCAGACCCCTCAGTAAAGAAAAAAAAAAAGAAAAAGAAAATGAGAACCTATAAGAAACAATAAAAAGCTAGTCTCTTAAATAGTATTTGCAACAAAAGGATTGTCTTTTACCTAGAGGATTCATTCTTTCTAGTTTTGCCTAGAGGAGAGCAGCTCAAGATTTCTGCCTAAACTCTGAATCCAAGAATCTGCCTAGCCATGCCTTAATTGTCTTTGAAAGGGAATATAAAACTTTTGAGCAGGTTTCCTGATTCAGATCATCAGGACACAAAAAAATATGGGATGTATCATGGAGTACAGCTCCTAGGCAGCAACAACATTAATGTTCAATGAGGCAAAGAATGCATGTCTGATATTTCAATTAAGTCTGTTTTCATATGGGCTTTTGTAGGCTCCACAGCAAGGCCTTGGTACTTAATATTGAGTCAATCAAATGAAACCTAGTATTACATTTAAAACTTCTAGTATCACAAATAATAAATTCAAAGCAATTCTAAAAAGGTGACAGTG
>NW_010186235.1:2708-3129 GCF_000695765.1 Mesitornis unicolor | reverse complement strand
GCAGGAAAAAAACTCAGATGTTGATATGAACGGCCAATGATAGGAGCTGTGCTGATCCTACATCAAGTTACCATGTCTGAAATATAAAGGCAGTTTTATTTCTATTTGAGAGTTTGAGGGGAGAGGATAGTGGGCAACAGACAGCATGGGTACAGGAATGGGTCAGCTGGTTTAGGTACTGATGGAGTTTGTAGGCTGCTTATCTTAATCCACTAGGTTACAAAAACAAACATAGCAGCTCTTACCTTAATTATCCGAAACATATTTGCAGCACAAATTGGCCTGTCCCAAAGACAGGCAATGTACAAATCTGGAAATAAACATCACCTCATCTCTTACTAGACAAGCTATACCATTTTGGGTTCTCAAAAGGATTTATGCTTCTACAGACATACATGGCATCTAAACAAGGTTTTCATCT
>NW_010186235.1:0-2677 GCF_000695765.1 Mesitornis unicolor | reverse complement strand
TTCCTGCTGGCTTATTTTACTATAGTTTTCCATATTCGTTACAGTGTGGGTTATGCCACATGTTAATACTAATGCAACAAACATAGGGAAGATCTTGGGGAAGGGCAGCTGGATTACTAACCTGTGTATGGCATTTTGGTCATTGGCCTCCATTAAGCTATCATGAGTACAGTGGTCAGAATAGTTCAAGGCTAGAGACTAACAGGGATAAATAAACATGGATTCCAAGATCTTTTCTAATGACATTGGACAGGTTACTTTCTGCTTCTTTATCTTCATCACTGTTATGTCTCTGTAGCAAAAAGAATTTCAAATGCATGAGATACTGCCTTTTAATAAGAATTAGGTGTCTAAGTCTTTATTGTGTCTCTCAAAATTAAGCCATTAGTGTTTCTGGGTTAACTTTCCCAGTATACATGCTGACCACAGTGTAAAACTTAAATGTTCCTGTAGATGCTGTAAGTACTGTTAAATAAAGAAATAACAAAATAAGAACAAAGTACCCAAAGCCCTGATACTGCAAAAACCTAAATTACTTCTGGAAAATACTGATCAATTTTTTCTCTTAAAAAGTTATGTTAATACTCTGCTGAGTTTATTTCACACATTGCATAGATCAGACACAGTTATCTTCCATGACCATCATAAAATCTTTCCTAAATTTTAGAAAACTGGCCATCAAATTCTTTTGATGCGGTGAGAGAGCCAGTAAGACCATTTACGGGACTTGGCAGAAAAAGGAAAGTATTTTAAAAAGGAGGAACAGAACAGAAGGAAAATGATGGAACAAACTCCACAGAAGAAAAGGAGGACAACTGGGAGTATGCCAAAGTTAGCACAATACCAATCAGGATGGGACATAAACCAAAATCAGCAGCTCCTACTACTCTTTTCTCTGGCAAAACTCCTACTGAACCCATAGAGGAACTCCATTTTGATCTCTTAGATTTTATATCCACCTTATGAGCAAGAAATTGCTGAGAAAAGGACGTTAGTCAAAATACCAGGCTACAGCAAGTTCCGTTTAGAAATGTGTTTTAAAGTGTTTGACAAAATGCTCTCTATCAAAGTCAAGTTCTACTTTCCTGTGAAACTTCTGAAAAGTCAAGAAGTACCAGTATTCTAAAAACCTTGAGATTTTTACTTCAGTCACTCTCTATTCTAAGCAATATTTCCAATCTGTCTAATGATGGTTTTGTATGCATTTATTACCCATTTACATGTAAAAGTTGTAATGTGTAATACAGCTATATGCCCCTGCAATTATTTGCTAATGCAGTCAGTTAAAAGAGCTCAGCACTGGGTATTAATATAATGTTCATATCTGTATCTTAGGGACTGGACTGAAATTCAGTTAAAACAATTTTGTATTTCAGATTTTAGTTATTATTTCTCTCTTTCAAGAAAATGCCGCCATTGAAACTTAAATATATGACACAAACCAGCCTCAGTGAGCACAGTAAATAAATTCATTCTTAGGAATAGGCTCTCACATTTTATTAGTATCACGTCATAGTCCCTGAGCACTTTACAAGGGAGACAGGCTGGGTCATATATGATATCTTAGGTCAAGCTTAGCTAAATCAAGGCAATTCCCTCTAAGTCAGAACTTTGAAAGTGAGCTGAAAATTGGAGTTCACAGTGGTTCAACACAGTAATTCCTGGTAAAAGTATCCCACACTGATTTAAGCAAGACAGTTTGAACCTACTGGCATACCAGAATATGTTTGGAGAAAGCACAGCTATCAGGGCTAGTAATATTGCTTAGCCTATTACTCAGGCGGAATCCTGACCACTACACTTTCGTGAATACAGTTCTGTAAACTCAAAGGCATGACCCTTCCTTTACTCACTGGATGTAGCCCTGCGACAATCCGCTTCTTCCACATAGTTTCCAGGTGAAGAAAAAGAAAAATCACAGAAATAGCATCCTTTGGAGTCCAAAGACCCACACCATGGATCACTACACAGGATTGTAGAGTTTACTAGAAAATGCATATTTCCATGATTATTATGTTTCTTGGAACAGAACTAACAGCTTCTACAGTATAGTGTGCATGAAAGGTGGTTCTATGTGGAAAGGTAATAATGGTTGCAAAGTGGACAAATCAAAAGACAAGCGGAGACTCATTTAAAACAGTAAGTACTCCAGGCTTTAGACAAAGTCCAAGTAAGTCTTTTTGTTTGGCAAAACCAGCTGTTCACACAATGGTGGCTACCCAAAATAGTAGACCTCATAGCAGGTCAGAGCTAACACTGATGGTTTAACAAATATCTTCCCCATTACAAAGATATGGCACAATTTGACTAGCATCTTTATGTGGCCTTGCTAGCCTATGCACTGTGTATTCCCGTCCCTGGTCATTCACTCATTCTGCCCATTAACCTCTGCCCTTCACACTAAACAAGTGTTTGTGTAACCAGGTGACAAACTGGACCAATTCCCTCATGCAAATCTCTTCTTTATTGTTAGGTTTATTGCTATTAAGCTGGATCTTTGCCACAGTTTAGTTTACCCTTCAGTGTGACAAGCGATTCCAATGCGTAGGCATGGCAAGAGAGGAAGGTGGAGATAAGGACTGCTTAATCCTGAACCATACCTACAAGAAGTCTACATGATCATAATTGTCCTGGTTTGAGCTAATCAGAACTAATTTTTTTCTATTTAGTGATTTTA
>NW_010186234.1:4718-8213 GCF_000695765.1 Mesitornis unicolor | reverse complement strand
CGCTATTTGGGGTGCCTGCAGCAGGCAGGAACCTGGCTGGGATCAAAGCCCTGCTGCCTGTGGCGCCGTGGGCAGCGCTGTCGCTCAGGGTGCGCTTGGGCAGGGGCACAGCAGGGCTCCTGGGTGGACGCCGCAGCCCGACCAAGCAGAGGATAGGTACCCAGAATGTTGAGGGGAAATGAAGTAACTGGGGACTGGACAACAAGCCCTCAGCCTAAGTTGACCTCTGGATGAATCTCAAAACCCAACAATATATCTAATATGCATAGTATTGATCACAGACGCAATCACAGAATCACTCGGTTGGAAAAGACCTCTGAGATCATCATGTCCAACCGTTCCTGTCTACCCACTAAACCATATCCTTAAGTACCTCATCTACCCGCTCTTTAAACACATCCAGGGATGGTGACTCCACCACCTCCCTGGGCAGCCTGTGCCAGCTTCTGACGACCCTCTCAGTAAAGAACTTCCTCCTTATCTCTGACCTGAACCTCCCTTGGCACAGCTTGGTGCCGTTTCCCCTTGTTCTATCCCCATCACCTGGGAGAAGAGACCAGCACCCACCTCTCTACAAGCTCCCTTGAGGCAGTTGTAGGTGGTGATGAGGTCTCCCTTCAGCCTTCTCTTCTCCAGGCTAAACAAGCCCAGTTCCCTCAGCCGCTCCTCATCAGGCTTGTTCTCCAGAGCCCTCCCCATCCTTGTGGCTCTTCTCTGAACACGCTCCAGAATCTCAACATCCTTCTGATAGTGAGGGGCCCAGAACTGAACACAGCACTCGAGGTGTTATTATTATGTAATAATGTATTATTACAATGTATTATTTATCTCTATTTTTTCTGTTTCAATATGAATCTATATACATGTATATATTTATGTCAATCTGTAAAGCCTGGTTGTAATGCATATTGTGTAACAATAAGCAGCAGATACAATGCTTATTGTGTGACAGCCATCAGCAGACGGTGCGACAATAATCAGCAGATGTAGTACTTGTTGCTTAAAACAGTAATCAGCAGAAAGATATCACAAGACCATGAAACCAGACTTTGTCTGGCTTTGTTGAGAAATATGTGATCAAAATCAAAATCGATAGAGAAACTCCTCTGGGTTCCTCCTTGAGCCCTGGCGAGGCTTTGGGCATAATCCAATGGGGTGGAGTAACACCAGATTTCTTCATTTGAGGTTTTCAAAATAGTTGAACAAACTATAGAGAGGCTGGGCCCTCTGGCAGCAACTTTGGAGACCTCATCTACGAGAGGACACACTGCACAGGACCTCTCATTTGCTGGGACAGGTCCTCCAAATCCTCGCTGCAACCAGCGCTCCCCAGCAACTGCAGATCTGGATGATGGTACTGCATTATTAGGGCAGTTGGTGATGTATCTTTCTCAATCACTACAGCTAACTTTACACAGTAAGGATTAGGTGTTTTACCCTGCTTGTGCTCTCTGCTGCTTGAACTCAAGTATATTAAGCTTATCTTTTTGACTAAATGCATTACCTTATTTTTGTATTACCTTGAAATAAACAGTAAAATAAGCCTGCTCTTTTCACTGGTGTCTGTGTTCTTTCTGTTGACCCTGTCAATTGGCAAAACAGGGAAATTACTCGAAGACCGACTTATTCCCAGAAACCCTCTTGCAACAGCAGCCATTGGCAGCCAGTTTCGGGCGGGGAACAGCTCTGAGGCTCCAAACACGGCTCCAGCTCCCAGACCTCACATGCAGCTCCACATCCATCTTCCCGGTGCCCTATCCTACCACTCTCCCCCACCCCGTTCAGAGCCTTGGATCCAGCAGCATGGGAGCAGGCGCCGAGAGCAGGCAGAGGCACGGAGCGAGCCAAGCGCACGTCCCAACAGGAGTGGCAGGAAGGCAGACAGTGGGAGGGTGCCCATAGCCAGTGCCAAGGTGGCTCCAGCCCGGAAAGGGGACCAAAAGCCCTGCAGAAGCAGATCTGAATCAGCCTTTGGAACCCTATCACCTCCATGACTGGAGCACAGAACTACAGGATCACAAAACATCTCGAGCTGGAAAGGACCCATGAGGATCATCGAGTCCAACTCCCTGCTCCTCAGTCCACCTAAAGCTAAACCATATGACTAACAGCGTCGCCCAGGCACTCCTTGAACTCTGACAGGTTTGGTGCCATGACCACTTCCCCAGAGACCAATCACCCGGTCAGTGAAGAACCTTTTCCTAACGTCCAATCTGACCTTCCCCTGATGCAGCTTTGTTCCATTTCTTTGTGTCCTGTTGCTGGCCACCAGAGAGAGGAGATCAGCGCCTCCCCCTCCACTGCCCACCCTGAGGAAGGTGTAGACTGCGATGATGTTGCTCCTCAGCCTTCTCCAGGCTGAACAAACCAAGTGACCTCAGCAGCTCCTCCTAACTCTTGCTCTCGAGGCCTTTCACCATCTTGGTCACCCTCCCCTGGACACACTCTAATAGTTCCATGTCCTTCTTACACTGAGGCACCCAAATCTGCACACAGTACCGAGCTGGGGCCACACCAGTGCAGTGCAGAGCGGGACAATCTCCCCCCTCAACTGACTGTGCTTGATGCACCCCAGGACACGGTTGGCCCTTTGGGCTGCCAGGGTGCACTGTTGACAACCCAAACCCCCAGATCTCTTTCTGCAGGGCTGCTCTCCAGCCTCTTGTCCCCCAGTTTGTGTTTATAACCAGGATTACCCTGTCCCAGCTGGAGAATCTGGCTCTTGCTCTTGTTAAATTTCACATGGTTGGTGATTGCCTGGCTCTGTAGCCTGTCCAAATCTCTCTGTAAGGCCTCTCTGCAAGGCCTCTCTGGCCTCAAGGAAGTCCACAGCTCCTCCTAGTTTAGTATCATCAGCAAACGTACTTAATGTATATTCTACTCCTGCATCCAGATAATTTATACAAACATTAAAGAGCACTGACCCTCAAACTGAGCCCTGGGGAACCCCACTGGTGACAGGCCACAGCCTGAGGTAGCCCCATTTACTACAACCCTTCGAGCCTGACCCATCAGTCAGTTGCTCACTCAACATGTTATGGATTTGTCTAGCTGTGTGCTGGACAGTTTATCCAGAAGGATACTGTGAGAGATGGTATCAAACACTCTGTTAAAATCCAAAACCACCACACCTACTGGCTTCCCTTGGTCAACTAGATGGGTGACCTTCTCATAAAGGGAAATCGAGTTGGTTAAGCAGGACTTTCCCCTCGTAAACCAATGCTGGCTTATGACCAATGACTGTGTTTCCTCTCAAGTGTTTTACAGTAACTCCCAGAATAACCTTCTCCATAATTTTACCAGGTGCTGAAGGTAAAGCACTTGGTAAATTTTACCTGAGACTGACAGGCCTGTCATTACCAGGACCTTCCTTCTCACCCTTCTAGAAAATCGGGACATTTGCCAGCTTCCAGTCAACTGGGACCTCTTTAGACTTCCAGGACCGTTGAAAAATAGTGGCAGGGGGGACCACAATGACCACAGGCAGGCTCTTTC
>NW_010186234.1:0-4707 GCF_000695765.1 Mesitornis unicolor | reverse complement strand
TCCCTACCCTGGGATGGATCCCATCTGGCCTCATAGCTGTATAGGCATCCAGCTGGAGCAGCAAGCATCAAACAATTTCAGGGTCAGCTGGACTCGTACACCCCTGTCTTTCAACACAGGGCTCCAGGGACCCCAGGGCCCATCATTGGTACTGAAGATGGAGGCGAAGAAGGCAGTAAACATCTCTGCTTTGTCTACATCCCTATTTGTGAGCTGACCGACCTCGTCAAGCAACGGATCAATGTTATCTCTGATCCTCCTTTTGCTATTAACGTATTTTAAAAAGCCCTTTTTGTTGTCCTTCACGGTGCTGGCGAGCTTGAACTCTAGTCAAGCTTTGGCCACATTAATTTTCTCCCTACAGTGGCAGACAGCATCTCTGTAGTCCTCCTCTGTCACCTGTCCTTGCTTCCAGTGTCCATACGCTTTCCTTTTCCGCCTAATACCTAGCAGATCCCTGGTCTTCTGCCCCCCTTGCTTGACTTCCAGCACTTTAGAACCGCCTGCTCCTACACTCTGAAGGGATGGCTCTTAAAAAGTGATCAGCATTCATGGACCCCCAACACCAAAAGCAGATTCCCAGGGGCTCCAGCTCCCGTTACTCCAGAGGTAACAGGTCAGCGGGAGCACGCCAGCCTCCCTGGCCCAGCCACGGGGCACTGCCAGCACCAGACAGGACCTTCCAGGGCCTCGCCCAGACGCGAGGCAGCGCAAAAACGTCCTGCATCAACCTACCACAGAGAGAAGGCAGCAGGGCAGGGCTTCCACTGCTGACACGCAGGAACAGGGAGGGACTGAGTCCCAAGCACTGCTTACCCATCCCCTGCCCCCAGACACAAGCCACCAGCTAATAAAATGTTACATAGCAGCTAATGGCTGCAGAAGCCCCATGTGCCAGCAGCCAGCATTGAGCTCTTCCCATGTCCAGTGTGAAGGTAGTCCAAGGTAGAAGCCTGCCCATGTGGCTGCCAGCCACCACCATACATCCAAGTATCCCACCTCAAAGCACCAGGTTTGTCCAGAAAGGCTTCCCCAAAGCCATGCTGTGCCTCCATCCACCAGCAGCCACCTTCTCCATGCAGCAGACCTCAAGTCTCTGGATGAGCAGAACCAACCATGGCTGGACAGAGACGTGCCCTTTCTGCCCAGCCCCTCGCAGAACAGCGGGCAGCACTGGGCATTGCCTCTACACCAGCAGACAGCAAGCATCGCTGGGAAAAGACACCTTTATTTCAAATACAAGGAGTTACAAAAAAAAAATCACTCATTCAGTATCAGTGGCTCAGCGGCTCAGGCAGCCATACAAGTGGTTGCTGTGAGTCTGTCTCTGTGTGCCAGCTGTCAGTCTTTCCCCGAGTCACCAGACTCCTCCACTGCTGCATCTTCTGGGCAGATTCCTGTGGAGGAACAGCAGCATCAAAGCACTGCTGCTCCCAGCACCCAGCACCTGCCCCACGGGGAAGGCCACGAGCTGCATCCCTTCCACCTGGCAGCCCTCAGGTACGCTGGCAAGGGATCACCGGGGCATCCCTGCAGCCTGCCCAGCCAGGAAACATACCTGCTGCTCTGAGCTGAGCCTGCAGGGAGGAGATTGTCTGGCGAAAGGCTTCACACTGGGCAGTCTTCTCAGCTGCAGGCAGGAGGAAAGTAGGTGTGTGCTCAGCCTGTCCTGAACACCACACCCCCAGACCCTTTGGGGTGGCAGCTGGGATCCTGCTCTACCCACAAACAAGGAGCCAGCCCCATCCTTATGGAGCCACAGGCCCTGGGCTCTAGGTACAAGTACAGGGGGTGTCATCTGGATTGCGGGTGTCCCACAGCCCCCAACACAGCCAGTCCCACGTACCAAGCTCGCCCTTCACTCGCTCCAGCTCGTTCTTGACACGCTTCAGCTCCTGGGACAGCTGATCCCCTGCAGACTGGCAAGGGCAGGGTGTCAGCCCCACACAGCGCCCCACAGCCCAGCCCCAGCCCAGCCCGTGCTGTCGAGCAGCCCCTCTATGGGCAGCACACGCTTACCAGCAGTTCTTGGGCTTGGGAAGCCCTGCTCACTCCCCACAGCACGTCAGAGCAGGGCTGCATTTTGACATTCACCCCTGCTTCGGGAGCCTGGTGCTGCTGCAGTGCAGCCCAACCGACACCCCATGCCTAGCACACACGGGACCACTGCCAGGGGGTGTTCATCACAGCAGCAGTGCCTGGCAAAGGAGCTACTGTTCGCTTGTCAGCAAGCAACTGCCAGCGCCCGTGCATCATGAGGATCCCTTTGGCAGGCTGCAGCCACACAACAGAGAGTCCTAAAACTGCCGGCAAATGCACTAACATATTTTGCAGGTAGGAGACTTCACCCCTTGGAGCCTCACCTTGCTGCAGGTTCTGCTCACCCCATCCTGGGGACATGTCCAACATGTCAGGAGGTATAAAATTGGTACCGCAAGCCACAGAGGTGTGCATCTTTCAAAAGCCCCTTAAAAAAAATAACTGGACAGAAGTCTGCAGTCCCCTAAGCACCTGAGAGGCCATGCAGCAAACGCACAAGGTCTTTAGCCCAGGAAAAGGCTAAAACAGCTCAGATGCCAGCCCAGAAATTGGCAGCCTCAGGTCCCGTCACCTCTCACCTCTGGCACAGCTGGCTGAACCCAAGCCACTGGCTGAACCCAAGCCACTAGCTGAACAGTGCTCTGTGGTGCCAGGGCACAGCTGGCTCTTACCTGCTCAGCAGGGACTGCATCCCCACACTCTGGAATCAGGCTAGGGGCCAACTCACTGGAAAAAGTGGACACCATACACACCCACGTCTGGTCAGCCTTACCTGTGAAAAGAGAAACGTTGCCAACAGAAATGTAACTGCCACCCCCTGGCCCCCCTGCAACCAGGCCAAAGCTGCTCCAGACCAAGGGCAGAACCTGTCCAAGAGAGCCAGAGGTCCTCAAGCCCAACGGCTGCTGCTGGCCTGGCCTGTATGGGTGCTGCTGGGAGAAGGTGCTCCTGCACGGCCCAGCTTCCAGCAGCATTGGGCTCTCGCTGGGAGTCTGCGTGCACAGGGAGGGCAACAGCTGCCATGGGTAGGGCAGGGCTGTCCCAGCAGAGTGGATTCAGCCTCCTTGCTTCTTCTTCCTCTGCAGGGCCCAGGACTGCAGGCTGCCCAGCTGCAGTTCTTGGGAAAGGCAGCCCACTCTGCCTGCCGAGCAGGTTGGAGCACCCCCGGGGTGCACCCGTTCAGTGAGGTCCCTTCTAGGGCGCAGCACTGCCCAACAAGCAGCTTCCAGCTGTTTTAGGCAGCTGTCCATGCTTCCCCATGCTCACCCCGATGCAAGGCAAGAACCCACCAGAGCCCAGTGCAGAAATGTAGACTCTCCTCACCGTGGTACACTCACAGGACGCCTGGTTTTCAGCAGGCCTTTGGCAGTTGGGAGCCAGGAAAGTTCCAGAGGGGCTCCTCTCTACAGGGAAGCAAACTCCAGCTCCCCACTCCTGCATGGGACCATACCACCATACCGCTCACCTGCTCCCAAGACAGGCCCTGCTGCAACCACCTGTACTTTGTTCTCACCGTTTTCCTTCAGCTCTCGGGTTGCATTGAACATCAGTTCCTGTGTAGTCGATCCTGAAGCTGGGTATAGGAAATTAAAATGAAGAGCATCAGCCTCTGCTCAGAGTGCCCTGGCAGCAACATGTGCTGACCAGGGCCATTCCTTGTCCTGTGGATGAGCGAGAGCACCAGATTTGTTCAGGCTTTTTGCTGGGTGCCTCTCCTAGGAAAGGGACTTGGCCCAACCTTACCGCTCTGCGTTTTACTGTCCCTCTTCTGAGCCCGAGCACCTGCTGCCCCCTCCTGTCCTTTCTTCGGGATCAGCCTCGACTCTGCAGCAGAGATCTGAATGTTCTCCCCGGGGCAGCAGCTCCCCCTTCCCAAAACACCGAAGCCTCTCGGGCTTCTGCCCAGATTCATTCTTACCACGGCAAAAGCGCCTGGGGGAAGCCACTTTTCCCAGCAGCCATAGTCCAGAGCGAGAAGCCACGGTAGGAATTGCTGTAGAAAGCCTCTGGGTGGGCTGCCTGCGACCCCCAACCTTGGCAGCAGCTAGAGAGGACAAACATTAGGCACAGAACTTCTGCTCCAAAGCAGTGACACCACACATCTCCTAGGCAGCCCAGGGCCCAGCCAGGCTGCCCATCCCAGGCCCCTGCAACCCCGCAAGACCACAGGGTGAGGGCTCCAAGCCAACAGGCTGTTAGCCCACACTGACAGGAGACCAGATGATGCCAATACAGCACTTGGGGCATGAGCACGTTTCCTGGGCTCCTACCTGCGCCGCTTCCAGGGACTCCCCACTCTCTGTCCCTGTCCCATACTGCAGCCCAGACTCTCCCCCCCTTCTCCCTTCTTAGCTGCAGCACCAATCCCCCCAGGCAACTGGCAGATGCAGAATTACTTTCCATCTCTGTGTCCTGGGAGGTGTGTTTGGGAATGGAGGATGGTTGCACCACCTGCGAAGCCCTGCTGGGATGATGAAGCCTGGACCTGGCAGCCGGCACCGGCTTCAGCTTGGTACCTGGGGAAGAGAGAGGATTTTGCAGCCTCAAGGAAGCGGTCCCTGTGCTGGGGCTCTCTCCAGTGATTCGGCTCACCTAGGGGCTGGGGGAGCTTCGTCCCCGGAGCACTGAGCCCCTTAGCGGCCTTGGGGAGCTCCAGACCCAGAGAGG
>NW_010186233.1:1306-34553 GCF_000695765.1 Mesitornis unicolor | reverse complement strand
TAACTTTATATTTTAAATTAATAACAATTAAATTAATTAATTTAATTTAATTAGTTTATTATTAATGAATGAGTTTATTATTATTAAATTTAATTAGTAAATTGTTCAGAAGATACGAGAGAGAGAGAGAGAGAGAGAGAGAGAGAAACACAAAACCATGTGATAAGAAGCAGTTGAAGAAAAGTGTCCATACAATTAAATAATAGCCTGCACATATTCTAGTATTTATTTCCCTCTTCAGAATTTCTCCTCAGGCTTGATCCCACACAATTCACATGCAGAGCAGCATGTACATTAACAAGTGTAATTTAAAGCCCCGGAAGCACGCAGGAATTGATATTAATGAGAACCCTGCTGGAAGTCACTGCTGAAAGCCTTATAAAAGGTAAGGCCTTTAAGAGGAACAAGAACCCAAACATCCTATTAGCATAAGAAAGCTTTTACTTTTTCTTAATTTCTTCTTTTTTTCTGTGTCTGTGTTCCTCTTGCACTTACTCTGAATAGTTGCAGTTAAGGAAGAGATACTCAGCTTTAAATGGAAAATTCAGTGCCTAACACTTTTAAAATATCTGAGCCCCTACTTTTGCTCCACTTTCAGTAATGTTGAGGTCAGCAACCTTGTGTCATCTGTTGTTTGTCATGATAAAGTAAGTGGATTGAAGCCTGACAGCCTAATACCTGCAACTGAGGTTGTTACATTCAAAATTTTGCTGTATGCCAAAGGGAACTGTCGTGATTTAAACCCAGTGGACAACTGAGAACCACGATGCCCACAAAAAAGGGCTAGACAAAATAAGGACTGGGAGGGCTTTTTTCTCACCACTTAATAGTCAAAGTCAAAAGACAGACTCATCATAGAGAGGAAAACAAACAAAACAGTTTGTTACCAATAATATCAGAGTAGAACAGTGAGTGTTACAGCCAGATCTTAAAGTCAGAGACACCTCTCCCCACCCCTTCCTTCTTTCCCGGGCTCAGCTTTGCTTCCAGTTTCTTTATCTCCACCCCCTTCCTCCCCAGCAGTGCAGGGGGATGGGAATGGGGGTTGCAGTCAGTTCATCCCATATGGTCTCTGCTGCTCCTTCCTCTTCAGGGGTAGGGAGGACTCCTCCCACTCTCTGTCTGCTTCCATGTGGCACCCTTCCCACAGGAGAAAAGTCCTCTGCAAAAGTCCAATTCGGGTCTGCCCACAACTACAGTTCCCTCACAGACGAACTGCTCCAGCACACACTGTCCGGAGTCATGGCCTCTTTAGGGGCAGCCACCTGCTTATGTAGATCTGTCCCACCAGTGAACCTCCATGGGCTGTAGGAAGGTCAAGCTGCGCTTTCGCCATGGCTTGCAGGGGAAACCTCAGCTCTGTGCACCACCTCCTCCTCCCCCCTCTCCTTTCTTTCTTCATGGACCTTGGTGTCTGCACAGTTTTCTCCTCATGTCTCTCTCCTTCCACCACTGTAGATCCCTTCTGATGATTCTGAAGAGTTCCTGGATCTCTTTTTTTTCAGCCAGGAGCTGCAGTGGGGCTTGAGCTTAAGCCAGGGCTGCACCATACCCACCTGATGCTGCTCTGGTCAGGCCGGTCCAAGAAAGGGCAGGCTCTGCACTGCACCCTTCCTTAAATACATGAATTCTCAGGGGTGCTGATTGGCTTGGCCCTGGTCAGAGATGGGTCTGACATTTTAGAGCTGGAGGAACTTCTAGTAGCTTCTTACAGGGCTATCTTCATAGCCCTCCCCTACTAACAAAATAAACTGAAACCCTTCACAGAAAACCCCATACAGGAACTTACCCTATATTCAGAGACAAGAAAGTATGGCTAGCCTACTTAATGTGTCAACAATCTTATACCTAGACTGTTACTGAAGACCTAGACTAATAACAAACTACTTAATTAATGCAGAAAAGTCTTAATTTATAGTGCAGTTAAAATTGTTAAGCAAATGTATAACAGTATCTTCTGCCTTTTATTTATTCATCAGAGTGTTTGTCTTGATCCTAAAGATGCTGCTTCAAACTTCCTCAAGAAGAACAGGTATGGGAAGTGGAGATTATTATGAGTTGTGAACATGTTACCTAGACTGGTCAGACTTTTACAATTTCAAGTATCCCCAGACCAAAAGCTGGGAACAGGTCAAGCAATAGTCATTTGACCTGTAAACTAGTGTGGAAGCATCAGCTCAGGCCAAGGTAAGCCCTAATAAGTCCTGAGACTGCACTCTAAGCCTGTGTTAAGAAGCCTATATACTTTTACCAGCAACAGCAAAAAACTTACCTACCTGGCTAAAAAAGCTTCCATTAGATTTATAATAGCAGTAGTCTACTCAGCAACCAAAGCCAGACAAATTACAGTAAATGTAATTGGTAAGACAAAGTCATAAAGAGACCACATTGTTTTAAATTATTTCCTTCACATTGAACCTCAGAATGGAGTGTCTTCCTGTACTCTACAACTTCAGCTGCTTTAAATATTGATGTGCATATGTGTGTGTTCAAATATTCATACAATACTATTTCAGGTCACAGAAACATTTAATTACATCATATTTATTCTTGTAAGAGATAACATAATAGAAGTAAATTTTTTTGTATACATAACATGTTGAAGTCCTTGCTAGAAGTGCTGCATTCTTGTCCTTCTCATGATTCACATATTAATAGAAATAACTTGATGTACGCTTCTGAGAAAATCTGTACACAATAGCTGACACAGAAGTAAGAAAAGTCATAACCTGTCGTCTCATTATCACAGAAATCCAGTAATAATTTCAGTCATTAGATGTGGGGAATCAGACTGTTTAAATTACGTTGAAGTACATTTTGGATTCACAGAAACTTAAACAATTATACACTGTCATAGGGAAAAGCTGCTCAGCTTGCACAGCATAAATTAATTCAGGATCAAAGTGGGTAATTCAGTTATTATAACAACATTCAATTAACCAACAATCAGTGAACGGTACATTCAGGATCAATATTAACTACTACAGATACTCACAAAATGCAAATATACACTTACAGATTTCAAACACTGTTCAACCTCAACAGTTAGTTTAGAACTAACCTCAAGTTCTAAACTTGCCTTCCTCCCATAAACGGTAATGCAGAGATGCACTCCTAACCCAGTAAATGTGGGTTACAAGTGAAAAAATCATCTGGGAGTTAAAGTTGCCCTGTTTGCACACAGACATCCTGTGTTTACAAACAACTTTCATGTTTGCCCTCATTCCTCCAAACAATTCACTAATGAGTACTCTGGAGAGAAAGAACCCCCATGAAGTCCATACACACATCCAAAATGTGAGTACCTATCTATAGTACTCTGCAAGGAAATGTAGACTGCTCACAGTGGAGGATGCTCCATCAAGCCTAGACAAAGGTCATGATGCTACAAGGAGAAATTTGGCAAACCAGATGTGGCTGCCACTTTTTTAGCACTTTCCCATATCACAGTCCCATCCCACAATCATGAATCTCCTTGTTTCTTTTATACTTTTTTTGAAGTTGACTCCTTGACTTCCCCAAAAATGTCTCAGTAATCTTCTGGTTACTTTTTAATTTGTTTGACTGTCATCTTAATCTAACTTTGTGCCTGCTAATTTCTTTGTAGTTTTATGAGTTAATGGGCAATCACTGCCACTGTTTACGATCCCATGTATGTCTTATCAGCAGTTGTTACCCATGTCATATTACTTAGAGGGAGTTGTGTAGACTCCCCTGTAGCACACATTAAACATACACCTGACAACTGATAATAAAAGATTGAATTCTCCATTCCTTTCAGGCTCATGGCTTGTTGGATAGCGGGGTAAAACTTTGAATTCTTGTGTGGAATAAATCAATATCAACCATAGTAATTTTTAAAAACAAACTACCTTCCCAGTTAAGCTAACCCTCACATTTATTGCCAACATCCAGTCAGCTTTACTGTGAAATTTCTTCAGTCCTTCAATTCACCACACTATTCTATTTTATAAGTAGATAAGGTCAGAGTCATAATGAGCCTCTGGTGACTGATTTGTGTTCAAAATGAAAGAAAAAAAAAACAACAAAAAACCACACACACACATACACACAAAATAACCCCTAAAATTAAAAAAAAAAAAATCCTTCCTTAAAAACAAGACTAACAGTCAGCATGGTAGAGTAGAGCAAGTAATACACACAGTTGGCTAATCATGTGATGGCTTGTGTATTCTATCAATAAATGGATTTTGCATAAGATTTTTCTTAGATTTTTTGAGACAGTCTCTTTGAGAAGTAAATTGATTCTGAAAAAGACTGGCCTTAATTACTAGACCTTTTTTATATCAGGAAAAATGTCTGGTTTTATGATCAGCACATCACAAAATACTACAGGATGCTCAGAAGAGTCTGATTCAGTAGTTCTTAATGTCACTAAATAATTCTGAAATCAAGAGCAACTATACAAAAGCATCAACCGTAAAATGGTTTGCTGTCCGTCAAATTTTATAGGATACATCCTAATTCTCTTACAGCTTATGCAAATTACTTCAAAAATGGTAAATTAAGTTTCTGTATTCGACTGCAACTGTTCATTAAAGAAAATTAGAGATGTTTATTGCAACTTACTCCATATACCAAATCTAATCTAAATGAAATCTTCTTCCATTGTTCCCTTGTTGACCATCAACATTTTTGAAGCAATAGTTTGTTATCTCATGATTTATGCTTGCAATGTCTGTACTTGGAAAATTAGAGGCAGCATAAAGAGTTCTTTCTCATATACTCAACTTTAAGGGTAAAAAATACCTGAAGATTAAATAACTGCTATTTAATGTATTTACAATCATGTATTCTCTGTGGTTATATTTCACTTATATTTCTGAAGTTTTATTCAACATGAGATATCCCTGTGGTCAGTTTGAGTCAGCTGTCTCAGCTATGTCCCTTCCAAATTTCTTGTGCATCCCCAGCCTATTTGCTGGCAGGGCAGCGTGGGAAGGAACAGAAAGAGCCCTGATGCTGTGTAAGCACTGCTTGGAAATAGCTAAAGCACTGGTGCATCATCAACACTGTTTTTAACACAAATCAAAAACATAGCACCATAGAAGTTACTATGAAGAAAACTAACTATCCCAGACAAAACCAGTAACCCAGTTACAATGTTTACATTTGTTAGTGGTATTAAAAGATGAATCTCATTATGTCATGTCATCCTGCTTACATTGGCAGGGGAAGAGCAACTGCTTCTCAAACAGAAGAGTATTTATTAAAAACTGTGATCATTCAAAGACAAACATATAGCTGCTATTCAAGCAGGGTGAGGCAGTGATTATACACATCTGTACAATACCAATAAACTCTAATATATCTGAAAGCAATTAGCTGCTCTTTTAGAATAAAGCAGAGAGTTACACAGAACAGCTTTAATTTCATTATTTGGTCAATTTTGCATAGAAGTTGTAACTATGCATAAATGGCTTTCATAATAGTGACCACAGTAGTCTTCAATGATTGCATAGTGTGTGTGGAGAAATGTATCTACAGCTCACACAGAAGAATATCAGACTTACTTTCTGCTACAACACACCCACATTTTCTGATATGCTGTTAACATGAATTTGTGTCAAGATCACTTTGTACAATTACTGTAAGTTTCTTAGAACTTCAATGGACTAACCTACCAAAAAGGTTAGCCCAAAATCACATGTCATATGTCAGATAGGAAATATAAATAGGAGATGAAAACTGAAAGCTCTTACTACAAGACTAATACTCTCTTGTGAAATTTCATGTACAGATATCTATAACTACTACTAAACTTGAGTTTCACGGTTCATAGTACACAAACAGAAGTTCAGCCATCCAAACAGCTGTGTTGATGTATTTTAATATCCAGCTACATTCCTGAACAGCTTTTCCAGTCAGCCTTTAAATAACAAAATTCTCTCTCTAGAGCTAAAATCTATTGGCAGTGGATTTTTGTTAAACTATTATTCTTTGCCTAACTAACCTTTCCATTAATATCTAGCAGGATGTTTTCATCTCCCGGATTTTGACATATCCAAAAGTTACACCTAAACTTCTGAAAAAAAAAACCAACCAAGATTAGAGAATGAGCTAGAACACTCAGCTGTCTCAAACAGTTATTTTGGTTCTGGGCTCCATTTTGAAACATCCAAATTTTTATGTCTAGAGCAAATTTACTATACACAGGACTAGTTTTATTCAGCAGAGAGGTAAGCTAGTCAGTCTTAATAGCCTTCAATGCTTGAAACAGGTTCTTCATCGGTTCTTTATCTTATCTTTTTAATATTATAGTCGACATGAACAGAAAATATCACCTTATTCAATTTGACTTCATGAAGATAATATACTAGTATATTTCATGCACATATTTGATAGTCAGCACAGTTATAGTAGGTATCTGCTTGTATTTGTGTAAACAGACCAGATCTCTTTTGCCTGGATGTAAGCCAGCTTTGGTTTAGAAGTCACATGACTGTGTCAACATAGTCCTCGGCAGCCCTCATACGCTGACTATGAGGAATTTTATTGTTCTCTAAAGCAGGGACAAAGCTTCTCTGAGAGACTGAAATAGTTAATATATGTCCCAAACACTGTGGCAAAATAGGTTCTCTAAGTTCTGTTTAACAATGAGAAGATAAGGTTGACTGTTAGGTGTTAGAAGCAGAAAGCACCTGCCTGTTGAAGGATTCATAGTTCTGTGTTGGTAAGCAAGACAACTCACCAGATATAGCCAGAGGTCCTACAGTGTTAATCTGGGGAAGGGGCCCACCACCCCACAATGGTGCCTGCGCAGTAGACCAAGAGTTACTGTGTAAAAGGCACTAAATCAGGGAACCACGTGTGTGCCCATCATCAGAAGATGACCATTGTTGTCATTAAAGAATCATCATGAGATCCAAGGGTGATGATAACCTTCCTTATTTCTTTTTTTTCCTAACTCTCTTTTCCTTCGTACAAAGGTTTCCACTGAGAACCCACATTGCAATGTATTTTACATTTTCCAAATTAAATTTATTTACCTTTTATAGGTTTAAATTGTTTACATTACAAATACAGTGTTTCACTGATCTGATCTAAACCAGAAACGAATTCAAATAATTTCATTTGCTCTGAACCATTAACCTGAGACATCTTGCTTTAGTTGTTTGGTTTCCTTAGTTTTAACAGTTCTGTAACCTTTGAATAACTTTTAAATTTTCTCTGCAAATATTTTACAAAACAAGACCAAACATAACTAAGCCTAGCAAAAAATTTCTCAGAGACTCCATGAGAGCAGGATATCATCTCATTATAGCTACTAGAGTATTTGTCAGCAAGCTAGTTTTTGTCTCATCTAATACACATACTGTCAATTCCACATAATTAACAATTTTAATAGGAAGTCATCTGGTGTGCAGATATTCAACTATATTGAATCTTCAGGTACTTCCATCAAATAGATGCAATTCTGTAGAAAACGACAAACATCAGAAAATCCAAGAGGCTTAAAATTTCTCTTTAATAAAGATGTGAAGACACACCTGAGTCAGTTAGCATTCTTTATGTTTATAGAGTATAAGTGCAAATTAAGGATTCTAGTCTTTTATTAACTGGATGACGTATGATTAATAATGTTAATTTATAAAGAGAAATATTATTTATTAATGCAAAAAATCTTTAATTATGTAAGCTGAATATTAAATCTAGAAAAAAAAAAGATCAAATATATTCACAGAGACATGTCAATTCCAACTACATTATTTTTCTACAGGATGTGAGTGGGAGATGGAAAACGAAACTTGAAAATAAAATTTTAAGATTTAATTTAGTTTTTAAAGAAAGAAATATTTCAAAAATCTGAAAAAATAAACCACCCTCCCCCCAAAAAAACTCAACCAAACCCTTAATCCAGCATATTGCAAGAAAAAAGGAGTATACTGTAATAGAGATTCCTGAATGCATAAGCATAGAGAAGGCAATGAAAGCACCAGGAGTAAAAACAAGTGACCTCAAAGGAATTTAGTCTTGACGAGTGGATAGAACTGATTTTACAATATTAAAAGAAAAAAAAAAGGGGGGAAGCAAAAAATTGCTTTCAGAATATGTAAAGCATTTCATATATAGTAAAAATGCAAGAGAGATAAGATGTTATAAAAGGGTCACAGTCCTTGCAGGAAAAGAAACACAGGATGGCCAGAGAAAGAAATTCCTTCAACATTAAGCATGATGTGCCTGATCAATGCAACTGCTTCTCTGTAGCAGGTTCTCCTTCACCTCCAGCAGAGAAAACTCTAGTTTTTTATTTCCCATCCAGCACATTTTGCAGAATGTATGTAAATATTCACCCATATAACTCATACTGTCAAGATTACAGGCACATACAGAGATGCCTGGGGCACAAACTAGCTTTCCAGAGGTGTCAAATATACTTTACTGAAGTTGCAATCAATTCTGAAGCAATATTAATTTCCAGGAAGCCAATCTTTCATCTGTAAGAAGTTCACAATTACTTTCAATAAGAAGTGTATAGGGACACATCTACTTTCCCTTTCTACTTCATACCCTTCTGCTACTTTATTATATTACTATTCCAATACAGTTACAACATGGGGTACGATATAAAGTGGCAACACGAATAAAGAGTCTTGCTTATTTGGGAATATATTAGATTTTGATCTACAAATATGTTAAGATCCATCAGCATATATGGGAAAAGAATTGTTCAGATTGGAAATACAGTCAGTATCTGTTTACCAGAGTATATCTCTGTTCTGTCCTACAAGGAAATCAGAAAGGATAATGAAGGCTTGCTAGTGCATGGTCTTCATGCTCTTTATAGAAACTGTCACTGGATTCACATCAGAAATAAAGCAGAGAAACTTAGTAGAGGATCAATTGAGTGATCCATACAACTTAATTTTTAGTTTATTCTCTAGTTCTGATTTGTACACTTTTCCAAGATAACAATATGATAATGGAACTAATCCTGAATTGTGTGAGTATAAACTGATGGACTGCCATTGGGATAGGCACAGGCTCCTGGCAATTTTAATTTGTTATTATAGATACTGTCAAGGAGATTATCTCCCCTTCTGATTCTCCCCAGTAACTGAATGAGCATGTACATATATGATTATGAACCTGCTTGGGTGTATAGACTGCAGAGAGGAGTGTAATTCCTTCAGATCCTGTGTTCTCTGTTTTAGATTCAACACAAAATAATGATGTGTCTTCACTAACTACTTGAAATTAACATACATGATTGATAGAAGCTATCAACATCAGTAATATTTTGGAATATTTCAACTTGTAATCAAAGTTAAGGAAACATTTTATGCATGGTTTTATAAAAACTTATGCCTTGAATACCCCTTCTACAAACTACAGCTGCTAAGCAAGGGAGTCCATAAGTTATGGTTTTCCTGCAAGGCTGGAAAGTAGAACAAATTCGTATTTCAGTGTTAACCAAACAAGCTCTTACTTTTATATCTACCTGACAAATTGAAAATAATTCAGAAAGCTCATCATCTAGGGAACTAATGTGATACGTTGGGTTTATTTCTGGACATCTGAAAAGCATGTCATCCTAATAACCATGCTAGCCAATATTACTCCAACATATTAAATGACAGGTAGGTCACAAAACTGTTGTCTTGGCTGGAGTTCAAACAAAAACATGAATGATTTGTAGTCAGTGAGGTTATGGACACACAAGCTTTGCTATCCTAGGAAAATTCTAGCATTTCTGTTCAGGTTCTCATTACTCACTTCCAACCTTATTTTCCAGCTTAACTACTTTATTTATTCCTAACTGTAACTAGTATAATTCCTTCTTACTGACCTTGGATACTGTAGGCATGTTTCATTTAGGCAGATACTGTATATTCAGCTTTATTTCAAAAGTAAAATGAAAAAAAAGAAAGAAACAAAATTTTGCAAATGTAACTGAAAAGAAAATAAATCTTTTTCTTTGTTTCTGCTTCCCCAACACATTTACCTGAACATAAAAATATTTTACCTAGCAGAGGTTACAAGTTTGAACTCCTCTGTTTAGGGTGTGTCAAAAATGAACTATGGCCATCTGTTGGCATCATAGACTCGTATCTGGATCGAGTATGTTTTGATGGAGTATGCTCTGATAGAGCATACTTTACCCTGGAGTACCAGTTACATTTTCAAAGGAAAATAGTAGTTCAAATCTTTACTTAATCTCAGATTTGTGCCCAAGTCTTAACTGTAAGTTTACAGAACTGTAGCACATTAGAACAGTAGTAAATTAGAGAAGCTCAGCAAAAAATTTCTAAAGATCTCCTCTTCACATAGACATCTTTCAGAGAACATGAAGGTATTGAATATAATCAAGATTCATTAATCTCTGAGACCTAGCAGTAGTTCAAAATTTAAGAAACTTAGATAAAAAAAAAACCAACCAACAAACACATTGTCCTTGAAAAAAAGATACTCCTTGCATAAATATTTCTGGAAGACAATTTTGACAACATAAGCAATTAAATTTACATTAGATATTGGTAAAAATAAAAAGAAACAAAAATCTTATGTGTTGTTACTTCCTACTGATACTTTATTGCTTCTAGCAGAAAACATGCTGCTTGCAGTGACAGTTCCATTAGTTTGTTTCTTTTTCTTTTATTTTCCTTCATTTGCTAAAGTTTCTTTTGTATTTGCTGTATACTTTAGTGATTTGTTTTATATTGCAATGTTGTTCAGAATCTCCTAGATGAGCATACCATCATTGATAATAATTGATGTTGGCTTCCATGGAAATGCTAATTTTGTAGAAGTTGGTGTCAATCAGTCCTCATCAGTTACGCTCACAAAAAATATGTGGTGGTCACTGTGAAGTCTCTAACAAGTAATCAAGCTTACTGACAGACAGGGAAGCTCTTAAATTACAATTGTGCATGTAGGTTCTTGATTTTTTTTTCCCCATCATGCTCATGTAAGCATTATATTTTGGAGCATTATATAGCAGAGTATCTTAAACTCAGTGTGAAAATTTTCTTGTCTCTCATATGCAAAAAGCAAGCAAACCTGGATTTTGAACTTCAAGAAATCCATCAGTGTATAAAAATATAGTCTTCTACAATGGGATTTTACAGTTAAATACTTATTTAAGTATTTAAGTAAAAAATCTAACACTGGCGTTGCTAGTGCTATAGGCTTTCTAAGTAAGGATTTCTCTAGCAGAAATAGTCTTTCTAAAGACAATAATAAATGGCACATTAGAAAAGATGAAAGGATGTCAAAAAATATGCACTAAACCACCAAGCAATATTTCTGTGGTTTATTCACACCGAATTGGCATAACTGGAGTTACTACTTTTTGATAGACCAGTGCTAGCCTTCTCCACAAATCTTTAAAGATAAAAATTGTCACCAAGAAGACGTAGTTTTTCATAATTCTGCACAGCCTCCCAACAAAGTAATGTTGATCCCATTCTAGAATGCCTACTGGCTTCTTCAGTTGCCTAAGGTTAAGTTATTTAAGATGAAAATACGAAGCATTATCCTTTACAACAGGACTTATTTGCATCATAGAGACAGTAAAATATTCAAATCACATTTAAATTGCACAGAGGGCCTTTTGCACTGTTGGTAGAGAAAAAGAGGTCTTGGGGCATATGTGAATGCTTTTCATAGTTTTGCTATGCATTTCAGCCAAATGTTCTTGAACATTTATTTAAAACCATCTGCCTATTTCACTCAAATTGTAAGCAGTCCCTACACTGAACAATTCCTGTAGCCATTACTGAGCTTGTTGAGACTAGAGAAGAGAAAGGTGAGGGGGTGCAAATTGCTGTATTCAGCTATCTGATGTGTGATTAAAAAGGCTATTGAGTCAAAGTCTTCTTGGAGGATTACAGCAAAAACAAAATCTTGAACAGGTTGCCCAGACAGACTGTGCCATCTCCACCCTTGGAGTCATTCCTAACTTGACTGAATGAAGGCTGATCTAACTTTGTTGGTCCTGCCTTGAGCAGTAGATTGGACTGAATGATCTCTCCCTGCAATACTAAAACATTTTAAAAAAAAGTCTTACAGAAATAGAGGAAAAGTTCTATTTAAAGGTTTTTTATTTAGTAGTTTTTAAATGTTGGAGGTTAGTAGTTTTTTTGGTGGGGTGAGATTTCTTTTTTTTTAACAGAACATTTGAAGTGAAAACTTCGGCTGACACTCAGCAGAATGTTAATTTTAAAACATGGATTTGCCTAAAAAACAAAGTAAGAAGGATACACTGAGGCTGTGTCTACTCTATTAAACAAGAGAGGTAGGGGCACAACTCTTTAAAACCTTTTTGAGGCTAAGACAAAACTGTCTTTCTGTTTATTCTGTTTGCTCTTGCAGCCCAAATAGTTTGATATTCATAAATCATGACCTTTTGATTACATTTTGCACAGCTGGAAGAGAGGGAAACGTGGATATATGGTGTGTTGGAGGGTGCAAGAGTCAAACTTATCTGGTCAGATCCAGTTGGAGGACTAGGTAAGATGCAAGCAGCTGAACCTGGTGCAATCTTGGCCATTTTACTGTTGGGAAGCAGTCTCTAGAATGATCAATCCCCATAACTGTTCCTACATTCCATCTTGGACAAACCTAATTCAGTTTGTCCAAAATAGTGGAAGTGAATCACAGTATCACAGAATCACAGAATATTAGGAGTTGGAAGGGACCTTGAAAGATCATCTAGTCCAATCCCCCCTGCCAGAGCAAGATCACCTAGAATAGGTCACACAGGAACACATCCAGGCAGATTTTCAATGTCTCCAGAGAAGGAGAATCCACAGCCTCTCTGGGCAGCCTATTCCAGTGCTCATGGAATATGTAAATTATATTACTTAACTAGCAGTAGTATGATGGTCAACTTCAGCTCCTTCTTCTGTTTTCCGTGTCAGCATAGATATACCAAGAATCTTCCGAGTTTCCGTTTGCACAGTTCAGAAGTTGAATAAAATAAAAAATGAGAGACTGGTATTTAAGTTATTGGAAAATTTGAATAATTTTGATAGCGTTTTGCGTTAATAGTCTTTCAGTTGTCAACAATGATTAGTTGGGCAAGAAAAGGGAGTTTTATTTGTATACCAGCACTCAGTCATCTATTTAGCTATTTGTGGATAATTGTTTTCATAGAGAGTCCTTTTTTTTCCACATAATTCCGTGACATTTAAGTATCACTGACAAACATTAGTGATTATCAAAGTCAATGCTTAGATTATTTATTCATCGCTGATTGCTATTTTTGATTGAAAACTTTTTCCTCCATTTTGGAGATAACAAAAATATGACTATAATTATTAGACAGTAAGATATAGCATACTTAGGGTGATCAAATTAAGAAGTATATAATTCTTTTTTCAGTTGAATATAATGGAAGAATAGTTAGAGAAAACACATGGAAATGGTTGGAAGGCATAGAAAAAAAAATTCAAAAAACAGAGGTCATTGATATTTTTTAAAACCCTCCAGAGTACAAATAAAATTGATAGCAATGAAAGAATACTAGTTGAAATTTGTCTGAACAAAAAGGATTATATGTGAAATTTTTAGAATATCATAAATGACTAAGCAAATGGCATAGTGACCTCTAAACTTTATGTGGGTTTAAATTTCCTCCTCCATATCTTGTGTATTTCATGACACCTCCTCCAATGGTCCAGAGGAAGAGAACCTGCTCAGGAGATTCCTATATTTATTTTGAAGGGCATTTCCAAAACAGTACAGGATGGAGATTTTCCTTCTGTTTCATAACTTTTTTCTTTCATTTCCTTTCTTTTTAATCTCAATGTAAATTCCATGTATATCAGCTTTATCTTCACCCAAATTCTTTCACTGAAGACATGAGTAAGACTTCCTGTGCTGGGCTCATTCCCTGCTACCAGTCATTCAAGAATAGCAAAAAGAAATCCACATCTAGCAATAAAGACACCCTAATTGAGAGATAACAAGAAGTCAACTTGTAATCTCTTTATAGGTTATAGAAAGCCTACATTTATTCCATCCATTCTGATCTACCTACCCATCAGGTGCTAGAGTTTCTACAAGTAAGGCGGGCCCTAGGACATTCTCTTTGTTCCATTCTGAAAGAACAGTAGTCATAGAAGTATTGAAAAGGTATTATTTTATATAAAAGTACTGACAAAAAATAGTGTTCACAAGCGCAATACATTCCAAAGACGAATTTAAAGAGCAAGTTAGCTTTAGAAACAAAGTCGGAAATCCAAAGCAGGAAATTAAAACTGTGTATTAATTATAGCCTCACTTTTTGGCATGAGTGTCAATGTGAGATCATAGAATCATAGAATCACAGAATGAATAGGGTTGGAGGGGACTTTTAAAGATCATATGGTCCAACCTCCCTGCAGTAAGCAAGGACGTTACTAGATCAGGTTGCCCAGAGCCTGTCTCTGTTTAAGGCTCAGAGAGCAGGATTCTCTCTCTATTGTTCCCTACCCTGCCTGGGGGAGGATTAAAAAAAAAGGGAATAGAGAAAAAGATGCTTTGCACAAGGTTGGAAGTTAAGACTGTAACAAGTTTAATGAAAAACAACAGGAGAAAGGAAAAGGGAATTAATAAGGGATAAAAGATATTTAACTATATACAAAACCCAATCCCAGTAGTCCTGAATGGAAGTGTCCGAGCAGTGCCTCGTGGCTGCTGCGACTGCTGTGACTCATCACCAGGGACCACAGTGGTGCCAGGAGCGGATGGTGGTGGATGTTGCCAAGCAGGTGGAGGTAGGCCCAGATGTCCCAAGATGCAATAGCAAGCAGCCCAGGAAACCAGGAAAAGCCCGCAAAAACCTTGGACCTCCTTAGTTTTTTATAGATTGTGGCCGGAAAGGGGAGGGAACAGTACTGATCTCAGACCACCCAGGGTCCTACAGACACCATCTGTCCTTCTCTTTCAGGCTGTTAACCCTTAAACCGTAACAGAGCCCCACGAGACCTCAGAACCCCACCAATCCAGGAGTCAGGCTCTTCTCAGTGATAGCCAATGACAGGGCAAGGGGAAATGGGAGCAAGCTGGAGCATAGGAGGTTCAATCTGAACATGAGGAAAAACTTTTTTACTGTAAGGGTAACAGAGCACTGAAACAGGCTGCCCAGAGAGGTTGTGGGGTCTCCTTCTCTGGAGACATTCAAAACCCACTTGGACGCGTTACTGTGTGACCTAGTCTAGGTGATCCTGCTCTGGCAGGGAAGTTGGACTAGATGATCTTTCAGGGTCCCTTCCAACTTCTAATATTCTGTGATTCTGTGATCCTGACCTTGAATATCTCCAGTGATGGGGCCTCAACCACCTCTCTGGGCAGCCTGGTCCAGTGATCTACTACCCTCATATTGAAGAACTTTTTCCTAATAGCCAACCTAAGTCTACCCTTTTCTAGTTTAAAACCATTGTCCCTCATCCTATTGCTACATACCCTTGTGAACAGCTTTTCCCTAGCTTTCTTGTAGGCACCTTTCAAGTATGGAAGTATTGGAAGGTTGCTATAATGACCCCCCAGAGCCTTCTCTTCTCCAGGATGAACAACCCCAACTGTCTCAGCCTATCTTCATAAGAGAGGTGCTCCAGCCCTTTGATCATTTTTGTGGCCCTCCTCTGGACCTGCTCAAGCACTTCAGTGTCCTTTTAGTGTTGGGGACTCCAAAGCTGGACACAGTACTCCAGGTGAGTTCTCACCAGAGCAGAATAGAGGGGCAGAATCACCTCCCTCAAACTCCTGGCTGCACTTCTTTTGGTGTAGCCCAGGATGTAATTGGCCTTCTGGAAAGCAAACATTCGTTGGTGGTCATGTCCAGCTTTTTGTACACCAGTACCCTCAAGTCCTTTTTCTCAGGGCTGCTTTACAGCAATGATAACAGAAAAGAGATGGACTGGACTGTTCCTGGTTAGTAAATTGTTAAGGAGAAAAAAATGACTGGTCTCTGAAAAGTGAGGGTGCACAAGTCAATAGGGCTTTAAAAGCTTGCAGTGTTCAGTGTGCATAGAACATGATGGGGTATGCAAAGTGCTGAGAGAGCTGGTCAGTGTCATTGTGAGGCCAGTCTCATCTGTCTTCAAAAAGTCATGGTGATCAGAAGATTTTTCTGAGAACTGGAAGAAAGCAGAAGTCAGTAATATCCTCAAGAATGGTAGAAAGGAAAATTCAGGAAACCACAGCCTCTACTGGATTCCTGGGACAGCAGTGGATCAATCCTTCCTGGAAACTATTTGTAACTGCATGAAAGACAAGAAGGCGACTTGGAATAGTCAGCATGGGTTTACAAAGGAGAAAAAATGCATTATCAACCTGATAGCTTTTTATGGTTAAATTACTGAATTGATAGACACAGGAAGAGAAGTAGGTGTCTGAGTATAGCAAGTCTTTTAACACTGTCTCTCATAACATCCTCAGAGACAAAACTATGTGGCAAAACTACTGAAGAGATTACACTGGTGCAAAAGCAACCTAGCTGTATGGGAGTTGGTTCCAGAAATACAGAAATGTGAAGTTATCAAGACACCACTGAAACATTTGGAGGCTGATAAATCCATACATTGAAAAAATCATTGTCAGACATTAATGAGATGCCCAGACTCTCCAGACAAAAACAATGTAAGTACTGAGAAGAAATAGAAGATGAGTTCCAAAACACAATCATGCACTTGAAAATGTTAGAAAAAAATCTTTGTAACAAAGGTTGTGTTGCTATGTCATGCAGGAATCATGTACCACGGGAGAGGGACAAGAACAGATAAAAGTACATCAACAACTGAAGAAAACTCAGTATTCTGGATTCTGACTATCCTATACTCATTGTTACAGTTATATGTTCTTTTTCTGCAGTACATGGGTTTTTCTCCTCACACAGCAATAGCAGGCTGATAAATGTGAACCGCTTTCGCAGTCACAATGCTAGATGATAGTAAAGTACCTGATGAATAGCAAACAAAAAAAATGGCATCTTTTCTGTCAAGAAATGGCAGAAGTAGATAAAAAGCTATCCACCCAGGCTGCAAACTTAAAATAAATATAGAGAAGTTTTGGGAAATCACTTAATTATGGAGAGAGGAATGTAGAACGTTACGTCATGTACCAACATTTTACTGAAACTCCATACAAACTTTCTAGGAAATAGCAATGCTCAGTTGTAGCTGTGGGAAAAGCCATTCCTATAGTATATAAGGCAGATATACCTAAACAAATGAAAAACTCAAGCTTCAAAAAAGCAATACTACCTGCTAAAAGTTGCAGTTACAGGTTTGGAAAAGTGCTCCAGAAACATAATATCCTAAATGCCTCAGTAAGTCTACTGGTTTGCTTTACAGGATGACCCTTTAAAGGGCAACAAATTGAAGATAAGCATCTTGTAATATATTTTTTTATTTCAGCAAGGTCTTTTCTAACAAGAGTGTAAGGACAGAATCTAGGAGCGTATACGCTGGATAAAAAAATAGTGACAGAAAGGAAAATAAAACGTGAAGTTTAAAATAAGAAATTTAATGTTTTCCATATGTAATAGTTGAGAGTTTACGAAACTGTGGGAGATGAATGTGCAGGATAATGAATAGTAAAACATTACAGCTGAGGCAGAACAGAAGTAATAATGAAGGAAAAAGAAATAGATCGGTATTAGAAGACACCTGGTTACCTGTAAACTTTGGTTATCTGTGTAGTAACCAAAAATTTATCACTATATAATATTTTCAAATGATAACCATTTAATGTACAATTTCCACTAATGCATTAAAGGTAGGATTTCCTTTAAGAGTTAAAAGACTTTTAAAATGGAAACCAATGCTTTAAAGAAGGAATCTGGTATTCTGCACACCTAATCACAGGAGATCAAGTACATTGTTATGCACATAAAAATTGGAATTTAGGATTTTTTAATTAATATTTTTTCATAGTACTGTAGTATTAATAAACATATTTAATATTGGTATATACAGAGCCACATGTCTCTTTCATAGTGATGTTATTTGTTATACTGGTTATTGGGAAAGAAATAACTAAATTCAAGTTGAATAAAGCTTATCAAGAGGCACGTGTTTAATTAGAGGACAAATGGGAAACTAACCATATTATTCTATAGGTTTCCACTATCCTGTTCTGTGATTCTGTTATTGCCTTTCGATATGCTTTGTTATTCTAAACTACTATTTTTCTTAGCACGAACAACTATTATCTACTCACATAGTAGTGAAATTTACCTTACAATTTGTATGCAGGGTAACATAGTCATTGTCAAAGGATGTGTCTTTAACTTTCCCGTGCTCTCAGAAATAAAAATATTATTTTATTAGTTAATATAATCGATTTTATTGTATGTTCTTTATTAGTTATGAAAATTGTATTGGTTTTATGATTAAATGTCATGCAAACTGAATAATGGCTATATTAGCATACTGTCTATAAGACAGTATATATGTCTATAAGAGCAAAATGAAGAATTACACGACATCCTCAGACCTATATTGGTTATCATGAGGCAAAGACCAGATAAAGAGAGAAAAATGTTCAAGAAAACCTTTCAATTGTTTAGCCTTGACTAAGAGCCTTGAGGCATAAAAGGGCATGCAACATCTTTGCTGGAGTTGTGAGTGATAACCTGCAAATGCCAGTTTCCAGACTAGCAAAGATGGGACTGTCAACCAATGTGTTGACTTGTTAATAGTTCGGATAACACAGCTGTTTTATTTCATTCATCTTACTAGCAGGAACCATCTTGACTTTATCACAGGCTGTTTAAAAGTAATTCTAAACAGCCATGTAGCTGCCAGCAAATACAAGGCTTCCTCTATCCATGACCTCTGATAACTTTCCATGCATGACAGGATAAACTCTAAACAAGCAACAAGTCAGTTCCCATAAGTAAGGACAACTTTGTGGGTATGTTTCTTCTGAAATCATATGAAGCAATAAAGCAGAAAAGGTTCCCCTTATAATCCTCCACTTTGCTAGTGTTCAGGAGAATCAGTCTAGACCAATACCTTTCAAAATTAAATAAGATTATTGCTTTCCCATCTTCAAACTATGGCAAATCTGTTTTGTACTGTACATTTTCCTACTTTTTTTATCCATAGGGGTTAACTGTACATACTGGTAAAGAAAATCATATGATATAGCTAAATGACCCAAAGCCTTTGGTACAGAAAACTAATGACTATGGTCTGGCAATTTGTTAGCACTGAAAGGAGTTGCTTTTATGTGTTAGCACCAATGTCACCATGAATAGGTCTGCAAAAGAAGCCTTCTGTATTTTCGTCAATATATAGCCTGAAAAAAATAGTATTGATTTTACCTGTTGAGGAAGTCCAAAGACCATGGTCTAGAAGTCAGAAAGAATGTAACTCCTTGTCACCTCTGAGATTAAATTAGTATGCTCCTTTCCAAAAATTTGTTTAAATACACATGAAAAATCATTAATAAAAGTCAGAAAAGTGACAACCTAAATGGCAACTTATCCCTGAGATGGATAATTATAAACAAAAAATAATCACAGCTAATTAAAAGACTATTCAGAATTTTTAAAAGTATACCTTTATATATTACCCTTATTTGCATATAGAAAAAATAAAATATGAATACTTCTAGATTATATATGAATACATATCAGTAACTTTCATAAGTGTCAGTGCATAGGGATGTGGGTGTATGTGTGTACATGTGGAGGTGTGCAACTTAGCACATATTCTGTTCAGAATTTGTCCTGGAGTTAACTCTTATTCAGAATAATATTGCCATTTTATTTTATCCTTTTCCTATTTATTTCCTGTATATAACAGAACCTACCGGAAAGGAAGAGTACAAAGTTATTTCTTTTTTGTACATTGTTTGGCAGCTCTACTACCTGCTATGAGTGCCATCTGCCGTATTTTCTGTCAGGATATTCCACAAACTACAACAGATCATTATGGCATGAGAGCATTCTTAGGTGGCATTAGTGAGAGGGGAAGATGAGACAAAAGATGAGGGCTATGGACACTACAGGATGACTATCTCCATTCTAGGAATTAATTTCCTTAGCTATTCTAATACTTTGGTGATCAATTTTGGATGACACAAGTATAGGGATCAAGTTGTGCATAAGAGAGAAGGTTGTGGGGAGGAAAGAGGAACTGTCCTTTTTGTGTAAGAGTTGCAAGAGAAGTATAGTTGCAAATGGACATTGTGTAATATCAGCCACTTGGAAAAGAACTGCTTCCTGTCATAGGTTGGGGGCATTGTGGAACGGGATTTTTCCACATTTTATTTGCAGAATCCATAGAGTACAGTATGATATGTCTCATATGTAAATTCTTGTATGAGACCAGTGATTACATACCTTGGTTCATTTAATTTATCTTATCATGACCCAGGTAGGTAGAACCTGTCCCAGACCATGTAATAGATAATGTGTATTTGCTACATTGAAAATTTCAAGAAGGGGGGAAAAAAAAAGTCTACAATTTAAAAGGGATGAAAATTATAGCTGTCAAATCAAGGAATTATTGTTAATTCAGATGTAATTATTACAAAGTGAAAAAAGATAAATAAAATAGTCATAATATTGCAGAAATAATACCATTAGAGCTGCTCTGCACACAGTTCCTACTGATCCTCCCTTCCTTTGCTGTTACGCTCATCTTTCCATTGTCCCTTTGGTCAAGGGCTTCACTTCTGGGAAGAGTTACTCCCAAATGCCAGTATTGTCAGTTCTCAGACAAAAGTAGTGTGATTTTAATTATGAGATTTCTTTGCCAGTAGGAATATGATGTTTATGGTTTACTCTTCCTCACTGTAGGGTTCAGTTGGGGATATTTTCATGTTTTCTAACATGCTTTTACACCGTCAGTTTTTCTTCACTGATCTGCAACTCCACAACAGATCTGAATTTACCGTATATATAGTAAAAGAATTGAAATAGTACTGTTTCTGGCTGCAATAAAGTTAATTTTCTTCACGCTACCTTGTATGGTGCTGTGTTATAGCTCTGTATGCTCTGCATCTTGTGAAAGTAGGCTCGGGTTGTACATTAGGAAGGGGCACAGCTGGGACAGCTGACCCCAGATGACAAAGGGGTATCTCATACTATATATGATGTTGTGCTTAGCAATAAAATCTGGGGGAAAGAAGGAGGAAAGTGAGTTGTTTAGCATTATGACATTTGTATTCCTCAGTAATGGTTATGTATGATGAAGCCCTGCTTTCCTGAAGATGGCTGAACACCTGCCTGTGGATGGGAGGTAGTGAGTGAATTCCTTATTTGCTTTGCTTGCACATGCAGCTTTTGCTTTCCCAATTTAACTGTCTTTTTGTCTTTAACTGTCAATTTATTGAAATTTAAACATGTTCATGAAAGTTTTTACAGTTCTTAAAATATTTTTGTTTTACAATAAACAGATTTATTCATGCCTCATGTACATGCACGTTCTCCTATGATAGATCATGCAATTTATAGCCTTACGCTCAGAATCATCCATTTGAAAATGGACTTCAACAGCAAGAGAACCAGCATTTGATGTTGCATCTGTGTTTCAGTGAAGGCTCATTTCAGTGAACAGTTACCAAGTAAGGTGACTTGAAGTCTCTTTAGTTCATCTTCAGAATATAACCTAGAATGAAAAGCATCAAGGTACTGCATATTATCTTAGAATTAAGAAATTGTTTTATTGGATTTGTTAGGTAAGTCAGTTGTCTTAAGATTCTTCTGCTCATGTCAAAGACAGGACTTTCAACAAAACTCCTTTATACTTGAAAAATATATAGTACTGTAATTTTGGAGATGGAACAACTCTAGTGAGGATCTTGTCTGTTCTTTCTATTGAAAGAACAAAAATAGCCATGGCCTGGATGTATAAATTATATAGAAAGCTTAAGGTCCAAAACTGTATCTGACACACAAGACCTATCAAGCTCTTTTACCAAGTAGTAATCTATATTATGATGATATTGTATGCTAGTTTAGTGGGAACAAAACCAAACCTGTGTAGTGCCAATGAAACTCTGCAATTTATTATATTTTAATTACTTTCTTACTTAAAAAACTTTATTTCACCAATAACGTATACAGATGCTAAAAAAGCTCTGCATTTTGATTCTGTATTGCTATTGCTTATTAAATGATCATCCATTTCAATACTGATAACATGGCATACAGGATGAACATCTTTTATCCCACTGCAATATTTAATCACACAAACAACTGTTACACTTTTAAAGGAGTCAGCAGCTAGACTTCAGATTTGCATAAGGCTCAAACATGAAATGTCAACTTGATTAGTTATGAAAGTAGGAATGAGTGTATAGATTTAACAGCAATGAATACTTAGAGTTTAAAATGACTCAGTCACACATCTGTACTGTCAAGATAGTTATCCTAAACTTAGATCTCTAATTAGAATATTTATACATTCTGTTGCTTTGGGTTGCAAAAAGATTCTTTCTGGTATAAGCCTAATATAGAAATATCATAGAGAGTCCCTGATTTCCCACATAGAAATTCAAAATCAGTACTTTCTTAGCTTATGAAACTACATGCACTAGAAAACAATATGGATAAACTGCTGACAGTTATAGGATAACACATTAGTTTCTGATTTTACTCTCCAGGATGAAAAACAACGCCCTGAGATGTTTATTAATATGAAACAGAGCTATAATTTTGTATGTCAGCACCTGCACTAAACATTCAAAAGTACTCTGCTGAAGTATTTATAGGGTTTGCGGATCAACTGAGACCCAGCATATTAAGATGTGCATATCTTAAGAAATATTCCTCTTTTGAGTAACAAGTTCTCTGCTAATAGTCATCTACCACTCAGCATGAATATCAATATAAACATACCGGCATGGATGAGGTCAGAGTACTCCAAATCATGGTTCTGTGTGGGAAACCAAGAAGGTCGAAGGGAAATTCTAGGGCTGTATCCGTGAATGCTTGCTATTGCACTTACGCACTGAGAGGATCAATGACAGAGGCACCTTACAGCTACAGCAGAGATTATGTCTTCAGTGTCGTAAAAAAAGAGTCAGAAGGTGAGGTCTCCAGTGCTAGAAATGAGACATAGGTACATAGCTTTTTAACTCTTGCAATATGCATAGATATAATGGAATGATCTGCAGGCATTGTGATCCTAGATAACACTTCTGATAGATATAGCACTTGAGAGTTTGCAGGGTTGTTTTTTGGTTTGTTTTGTTCTGTTTTGTTTTTCGTTTTGGTTCTGCAGCTGCATCTAGAAAGATAAAGTAAATGATGCAAGTATCATAATACCACAGGAGGGCAAAGGATGCTGTTCAGTCATCAGGGAAGCAATGTTGTTTTAAAAAAATATATATTAAGATGGAAAAAGACATTCTCTGAAATTAGGTGTGTTCATCTGAAACCTTATATATTAATTTTCTTCCTTTGTAAGTATTCCTCCTCTTGGTCCTGCAAAGCTTGCTTCAGTTATAATACGAACAAGGAGGTATGCAAAAACCAGATTCAATTTTCTCATGCACCTGAGAGAGTAACTGAAATGCCAGGTAGTACAGCTGTGAGGCTTAAACTCATCTTACTTCCTATCTAACTTTTGACACTACTCAATTCTCCTTTTCTAAGATGTTCCTGTCCAGTCATTTACTTCAATGACAGAACTTGTCTGTAGGTTTGGCATTGAAACATAACAATAGAAAGGCTAATAATAACTTTATGGAGCCAATTTTCTTAAAAAAAAAGTCTGTAAAATAAACAAAAATAAATATTCTTACCAATATTATTAGCAACACAAAAATCAAATTAGAAAAAAAAATATGTTAAAATACAGTGGAATCAGAATTGTCTTAGTAATTGCTTTTTTAAAGTGTTCTAACATGAAACTATAGCCATTATTGAAAACATTATCCTTGAAGTATTTTTGTCATTTTGCATCTGGAATAAAATCATGGAAATAAAAAGAACTAAACGGAAGCAAATAAAAACAAAACAAAGGCTCAGGCTCTTGTTTTAAGAGCCTGAACTTCACATATGGTGTCAAACTAAGGATATGATTAATTTACCTGATTTTAAATGTCCTATAGTTATGTACCTAAAGTCCTAAACACAAGTTAGTTATCTGAGCCTTCATTTATGGTCAATAGATGTATCTTTAAGAGTGAGTCATCTTATCAAATGTAGAGGTCAGTTTTAGGATTATGTGATTGCCTGGAGGTGCCTATCTATCTTTCTCAATAACAGTCTACCTATCTTAGTTGGCTGTCTCTGACAATAGCTTGTTGTAGAATTTGGCCTAAAAAGAAATCCCATTGTACTCCAGCAATTAGTAGGGACTGTACTTTTCATTAAAAATCTTACTTTCTTCCTTTTTAATATTTTAATAAATCTTTTAAATGGGGAAAATGATGACTTATTTTTTCTTTTTCAAATAAATAAAATTTTCATTTTAAAATTATATATTTATGTTTTAAAATTATAAAATCTCTTGAGTTCCATAGCTTCGTCCATTTTCCACTGTACTAATGAGACATAGGACAAATTATTTTTGACCTGTCAGTTCATCAGAAAAACCTTATTCTGATGCATTATTGTCAAAATTGCCATTTGCTCAAGGAATTTTTGCTTAAGAAAAAAAAATCTATTATGAAAGAAATGAGGCTGAGAAAATAATCACAGTATAGCAGTGAACTTTGGTATATATAAAAGGGCTATGGTTCACAAATCTATGATGTCCTGGGTAGCGTGGGAACCCCCAGTCATAGGATCTGGCAGCAAACTAGTTGCTTATTGCTACACTTCAGTAATACATAACTCCTATTACATAATTAAGTAGATCGATTTGTGATATCATAAATATCTACAGTAATTGATCCACAGCAAGCAGAATATCAGTGCAGGCTAGTTTGTTCCTACTTTTGTGAGTCAGACACATGCATCCTTAAAGTAAAATAATCTCAAGTAATGTGAGATGTCTTAAAGGTAGAATTTAAGCCTGAGTTACTCATTCCTGACTCTATAGTCAAAAGAGAGAAATAGGTATTTGTTTTGATTAACTTACACAACTGTGTTAGTATATGATGGATCATCATCTAGATACAAGTAGATTGAAATTTTGAGGTCATCATCCTCCATAATTTAGAATGTAACACAAGAGCTGGATGTATATAGGTCTTTATTAAGTGCTGCCAAAATGTAAATGTAGCCAGTGCTCAGAAATACCTTAGAAAGTCTTAAGATTAGAGGGTAAGGCAATGGTGATCAGATAAGAAATACAGAAGAGCTACAAAACATCTGTACTATGGCAGAAGGCTGCTTAAAATATATTTATGTGTAATAACATTTTAAAATAAGTTTAATGATCATATTTAAACTATTTAATTATTGAAACTAAATAGAATGGGGATGCATCTTCCATACAAATCTGCAAGAAAAAAGCCTGTGACCATGTGGAAGTTTTGTATTCCCCTATGTACCAGTACTTTTCTGTTAGCTATACTAATTGCTTTTCTATGAGCCGAAGTCCAGGCATTGAGCTATTTTACTAAGAAATGAGTTGGATAGCCAGCCTAACTTTGAGGAAGAGATTTACCATTTAAAACCCAAAAACCCCTATTTCTTCTGTCATACTGTTGTTTTTTCAACATGACTACAGAAATTACTCCCACAAACCTGGCTAAAATGAAGAAACAAAACACAAGAAAACAAAATAGTAACACAAGAAAATAAAGAGTTTAAAATTTTTGTCTCAACCTGAAGCAAAATACAGTTCTGTCACTGGAATCTTTTGCCTCTGAGAAAGTGCAGCATTTGTTATTGTTATACCAACTAAAGTACAGACCTACTCACGTAACAAATTGATTTTAAGTTAGAATTCTGAATTGAAAAGCACATAGCTGTGTAGTTGAGAGAGAAGACATAATGATATTTGCAGAAAGGAAGTCCTATTTCCCACCCCACAGGTACTAAAATTCGTTCTCCAATTAAGATGATTCATAAAGTGCACCCAGAAAAGAGACCTACACACACAAACATACACAAATTAAGCAACCAACAAACTAAATAAAGAGAAAAGATATCCATGAAGGACGGTTACACAGGCTGATTTTTTTTGTATTTCTGTTCTGATTAATTGGTAGAGTCTAACTATCCATCAAATTCTGAATTTGCACTAAATAAACCCCTACCACTAAAATGAAATTGTTCCTGAACAAATGAATGTAAAGCCAGCAGCATTTGAAAAGGCAGGACCTGCTTAAAATTATTCATAGCAAAATAGCAATTGATCTTGCTTTATACATCCTATGATTCCACTTTACAAAAGAAGACTATTATCTGTGAAGATTAAGGGTGAGAAGTTTTTAATAATCATTAAGAGTATTTGAAAGGTAGCTTCAAGGAACACTTTTAAAATCAAAGGTCTATTGTGCCTGTTACTGTACTGTTACATAGTACAAAATACAATACAGAAGCTGAGCAAAGCAAACTCTGAAAGAGATCCCTCAAGTCCTCTGTACAGAATCTGCTTTTTTAGCAATCACTTTTGAAGTGTAGGTGATGGTATAAAAGTATTTTTTCTATTTTCTCTTAGGAGGAGAACGCTTTTGCTACTCCTCACTTATAGCAGATATGTTTGCCTGTTTAACATCTAAATGAAATACCTTATTTTTATATATGGCTTTTGGATACAGTCAATATTAAAATTGTAATGTATTCTATAAGCATCTGCTTAATATATTATTGTATGAAAGAATAATATTGAAGTAAAATGCACTTTACAAAGGCAAAATACTACCATGCAAAATGGATATATTTTGGTTGAGAAATTTTAACAAAACCTTGACTTAAAGTTGTCTCTGAATCACCTTCTGTAACAATAAGAGCTTAGCAACATGATGCATTTTGGTACTTCTGTTATTTTTGTACTAAAGTTAAACAAAGGATGCCTTAAGGCATAATATGACACATGAACTTCCAAAATAAAGCAAGGATGATGAGGGTACATTCTGTTTAATAAAAAAAAGGGGGGGGGGGCAAGAAAAAAAAAATCAACATGAAAACTTTAATTTTTAACTTATTAGAGGGTATCATATATGTGTACTATAGGGATCATTGCTACATTTAGGTCTCTGCTTCACTAGGGAATTAATACATGACATTTGCAATAATAGAAAACTCATCTCTGAAACTGATGATGAAAATGTATAGATGGACACATCTATAAAGGCTGTTTAAATTGAGATAACCTCTATTTGAAATTAAAGGATTAAAGTTCAGGATACTGAACCCATACTGCATTTATATTTTACCTGTACTGATCATGTATTTGTTGAGAAGACTATCCCTGATGGTTTTATTTTGATGCTGATTTTTGTGACTTGGTGTAAGTACAAATTGTATTTCCAATGATAAGTTCTAAAGAGTAAGCAGCATTCGGGAACTCTTAGGTATGTAAGCACAGCAGAAAAAGTAAAGTATGATGTGCTACTAACTAATCATGTGCACAAAAATATTCTAATACAGATCTGACAAATATTTTTCTTCCAAGTCCTTTGAAAATTAACCTTTTGGTGAAAGATATTTATTCTTTCTGAAATTTCAGACTTAGCTGACTCTTTAAGAGTTCTATAACTTGTCTACCTGCTTCCATCACCATCATTACCTCTGTGCTAAGCAAACTCTTATTTTTCAAATGCATAAAAATTAGCAGGTTTTGGTGCAGTCTGTGTCTACAGTAGCTATTATTTCAGATTTTGTACTAACAGTGAGATTCTGTTTGCACACAGATAATTATATCTGTGTCCCTAAAACATTGCAAATGGCATATACTCTTCTTGGAGAGTGCTCTATAATGTTTATAATAAGTGTGTTTTCCATGCTTTTTGATTTGTTATTTGGAAAGTTAATATCCAGACCTGTTTGTTGTTATGGTTTAAGGGTTAACAGCCTGAAAGGGAAGGACAGGTGGTGTCTGTAGGACCCTGGGGGTCCGAGATCAGTACTGTTCCCTCCCCTTTCCGGCCCACAGTCTGTAAAAAACAGAGGAAGCCCGAGGCTTTGGGCAGGCTTTTCCTGGTTTCCTGGGCTGCTTGCTGTTGCCTCCTGGGATGGCTGGGCCTAGCTCCATGTGCTCAGCAGCATCCACCACCATCCGCTCCCCAGCACCACTGCAGTCTCTGGTGAAGAGTCACAGCAGTCTCAGCAGCCATGAGGCACTGCTCGGACACTTCCACTCGGGACTACTGGGATTGGGTTTTGTATATAGTTAAATATCTTTTATCCCTTATTAATTCCCTTTTCCTTTCCCCTGTTGTTTTTTCATTAAACTTGTTATAGTCTTAAGTTCCAACTTTGTGTGAAGCATCTTTTTCCCTATTCCCTTTTTTTTTTAATTCTCCCTGGGAAGGTAGGGGACAACAGAGAGAAAATCCTTCTCCCAGAGCCTTAAATGGAGACATTTGTCCTGGTTTTACTGGGACTGAATTGTAGAATTCAATTATCTGTTCACCGGAACTGCATTTTGGAGAGAATTCCAGTGTTTGTTTTAGTGAAAATAAGTTGGTATTATGGCTTTAGCTGTGATAATCCACTGCTTTGGATTTATGCTAAGAAAAATGTTGATTTTGCATAGATATTTACACTAACTCAAGAACTGTTTTTCAATTTTTGCCTGCACTTGTGCTCCTATGAGTTTTTTTATTGTTGGATTTTTGTTGTTGTTGTTGGTTGTTTTTTGGTTCTTTTTTCCCCTTCTCTCTGCAAAGAGCATGGGGGGAAGTGAAAGCCTCGGATTTTCTGGGACAGATGACACAACATAGATGACCCAAATGTGATCCAAGCTGGCCAACAGAATGTATCAGAATGTATTCCATACTATAAACATCACACTCATTATAAACTGGGGAGTTTGCTGGGGACTATCCTATTCTTCAGATGACTTCCATCTACATAAGGTCTGACTCATCTAATTCCTGAGAACTACCCCTCGTCCCTCATGTTTTCATTGTCTTACAAACAGCAACTGTTGTTTGTGAGCTGAGTAAAAATTTGATTGCTTTATCATTGTTGATTCCATTCTTATTGCGTATCACTATTACTATTATTGTTGTTATTATTATTATTATTATTAATCATGGTTTAATTATTAAATTGTCTTTATCTCAACCCACAAAGTCTTTCTTTTTTATTCTTTTGACTTTCTCCTCCACTCCACTGGGGAGGAGGTGTGAGCGAACGAGCATTTGTGTGGTGTTTTGCTGCTTGCTGGGCTAAACCACAACACAGTTAAAAATTAAAAGAATGGATGAAGGCAAAGGCAGGTGTAAAGGCAGGGGAGGGAAGTGAAGGAAAACCAAAGAAAATAGGAAAAAAGATTAAAACTCCATTAATTTTGAGCTTAGATGATGGATAAATTGAGTAGGAAACTCTGGGATACTTTTTCAGGAAAGCAAGATGCTCAATGTGATAAGTGGTGTTCTTCAATCAGTAAGAATACCAGCTGCACTACTAAATATTCACTTAGAACAGACATTCAGAAGTAGGCAAGTCAGTCTGGAATGCTAAACAATCCTACAGCTGCTTTCTGCTTGCTTTTGTATTAAAAATCATGCTTTTTGAAGGAGAAAATTCATATTGCATATGCCAGTGTCTGAGATGCCCTAAATGTCACTTGCCAGAAGAACACAGGTCTCCTATAGAAACTCTCTCCTATCTGCCAGCCACATGTAAGTATTTTGGATTCTGCAGAGACAGCATATTTAGTAACACTGGGCATGTTGCTCTATGGGAATAATTACAAAAATATACATAATGTATTACAGTGGATCCTTTTTGAGTGTTTAAAATTGATATTCTTCTTTCAATAAATTATATTCATAAAGAGAAAAAAACATCTCCTAATGCATACCTATATAGAAATATGTACAGAGGAATCCATGAAGGGCTAACAGGGCTTGTAGAAGAGATTCTGTCATTTCAGTAATACTGCAGAAATAAAGACCCTGGGTACTGTTATGGAAAATCACATGCTGATGCCAGCAAGCCCCAGAAATGAGACCATACTAACAGCAGCAGAAATAAAAGCATAGCTGGTTGCAGTTTGTAAATGTGAGATGTGTTTCAGTAAAAACAAATAAGTGAATGAAAGTTAAATCTACATCTAAATTTTACTTTTTCAGAAGGAGCAGTCATGAAGATGTAGTATAATGTATTGAACTGAAATCTAGCAGTACTGTTTCTGATATTTTTTCAGTAATATTAATTATACATAAAATATCGGTGTTGCTATTAATTTCTTCTAGAATGCTTTGATTTTAAATATCTTAAGTGTGCAGGAAACTTCCTGGAGCCACTTCACTCAAACAGTGCCATCTAGGGTCAGGGAGATGTCAGCATTTTGCCTATTCAGATGCATACATTGAAGAGTGCTACACATTACACTAGTACTTTTGATTGCAGTCAAAGTTTTATGGATTTCATAAATACTTATCTTTTTAGGAGAACTTTTCATCTACCACACTGTAACTGCTGGTGATGATGCTGGTGTTCCTCATTTATAAGATATATAACATATAAAATTGGACATGTCTATAAATCTCTATTTCTGGAATACAGTTTGATTGCTAAAAGTACTAAATATTCCTCCTTGATGTGTACAGTAATTTTAACACAGTTTCAGTGCTTAGAATTCCTCTGGGGCAGATATTGCCTGTGAGGGAAATCTTACTTTTACAGTTGACAGAATTTATGTTCCTTATATTTTGATAGCTGCTGCTTCTGTTTTAATAACAATAAAAAAGAAAAATAATAATAAAACTGCCTTTTGACAGAAGTGTCAGAGAAAATATGTCTTTAATGATGCACCATCAGAGCTGAGATACTGACAAGGTGATAGAAGAAAGCAAACACTGCCACAGGCTCTGCTGTACCTGTTTTTTAACTGAGAAGGAAACTACAGCTTAATGGAATGCCTGACTCAGTTCCCTTTGAATGGACCTAAAACAATTAGCTTGTAATGATAGGTTGAGAGGTAATGGCTTCAAACTGGAAGAGAGTAGATTTAAGTTGGACATTAGAAAGAAATTCTTCACTACGATGGTGATGAGACACTGGAACAGGTTGCCCAGGGAAGTTGTGAATGTCCTCACCTTGGAAGTGTTCAAGGCCAGGTTAGATCAATTAAACATTATAATGCAAAAAATATGAACTTTAAAAATGTAAAAGTGGTTAGCAATTAGGTTCTTAGTGGAAATCTTTTGTAAGAAGGAAAAAAAGAAGATACAAGAGTAATAGGAAAGAGATAAGGAAATAATATTACCATCATTAGATTCCGTGATGATTTCACGATGATGACAGGGCAATCGTCTGGCGGTGGACATGCTCACATGTCCCCTCGAGTATGTGTCTTTCATGCAGTCCAGCCCCTCGAGGACTTGCATAGCTCTTGATCTGCTCCACAGGCGACATCATGTGTGGGGTGGATGGTCGTAAGCCCCTTACGCATATTAGCTGTGTATGACCTCAGGCAATATATGGTCTTGCCTGGCAATGCAGAACTGCACATCCTCAAGTCCTCCACAGACAGGCAGGCAGGCACCTTTGCTTCCAACACTTATTTTCTTCTCATTGCGGAGCAGAACTTGCAGCTTTTGCTACGCAAGGCCTACCCTGCCACAGTGTTTGAGACATTGACTCTTTCAGTCTCTCACAACTTTTTGCATAATTTCTATAAGCAAGGATGCTGGAAGAGCAGTATGTCAAAATGGTCACATAGATTGCTGATTGCCTTTGGACAGAAGGTAAGCATGAAGTAAACAATACGCATGCAGCCTTATTCACATCTTTTCTAGAGACTAGCTAGAGAAATTTGCTTCCATTTTCTCCTAAAACCTTTTACCTCTGTACATTTAAGAGGACAAAACCATGTATCAAGCCAGATAAATTTTTATTAGTTTTGAGAGGCTGCCGTAGTTAACACATTGCTGCCTGATAAGGGATATATTTTCAGGAACAGGTAATAGAACCAATATATGTTATTTTGTTAAGAAAATGTTATGGTTTAAGGGTTAACAGCCTGAAAGGGAAGGACAGGTGATGTCTGTAGGACCCTGGGGGGTCCGAGATCAGTACTGTTCCCTCCCCTTTCCGACCACCGTCTATAAAAAAACGAGGAGGTCCGAGGTTTTTGCGGGCATTTCCTGGTTTCCTGGGCTGCTTGCTGTTGCATCTTGGGATGGCTTGGCCTACCTCCATGTGCTCGGCAGCATCCACCACCATCCGCTCCCCAGCACCACTGCAGTCTCTGGTGAAGAGTCACATCACAGCAGCCACAGCAGCCATGAGCACTGCTCGGACACTTCCACTCGGGACTACTGGGATTGGATTTTGAATATAGTTAAATATCCTTTGTCCCTTATTAATTCCCTTTTCCTTTCCCCTGTTGTTGTTCATTAAACTTGTTACAGTCTTAACTTCCAACCTTGTGCAAAGCATCTTTATCTCTATTCCCTTTTTTTTAATCCTCCCCTGGGAGGGTGGGGGACAATAGAGAGAAAATCCTTCTCCCAGAGCCTTAAACGGAGAAAGGATAAATTGGCACCCAACGTGGAGCACAAGTTTGGAAATGAATTTTTATTATTATTTCCCCAATGAGACAAGTTGGAAGTTAATACTAAAATGTCTCTCGTAACTGTGCTTCTGCGAGGCCTATTACCTAATGCTTTTGTGACCTCTGTTAATGTTGTCTTGGTATCTGTCATGCTGACACACCCTGTCTCTATGTGATATTGTCATATAATTTGGACTGTGATGAATGCAGGTTTGAGTTGGGTTAAGGCTTTACCTGAGTACCTTGGCCACTACCTCATGAATATGCTTATAAAAAACGATTCTGTTCCTTTGCCCGGCAAGCTTGAGACACAGGAGTTTGGAGAAATGAGGAAGGGCTATTAAGATTGTGTGCTGTGGTTCATCATTGCAATTCAAATGGCACTAATTGTAGGACTGAGGCATGCTCAGGTCTCTGTGCATGAGAATATTACTGTTTTAAAAGTGGCCCCAGCCCTGGCTCCCGTCCTGGCCCCGGCTCCAGCCTCGGCCACGGCTCCGGCCACAGTCCCGGTCTCAACCCCGGTCCTGGTCCTGGCTCCGGCCCCAGTCCCCATCCCAGGCCCCGGCCCCGGTCCCATCTCCAGCCCTGGTTCTGGTCAGAGCTCTGGCCGGCTTGGGCTCCAGCCCTGGGTCTGGCCATGGCACCTGGCCCTGGCCCTGGTGCCCACCCCTGCCCTGGCAGCCGCTGCCCCGCCCCCGCTTTGCTGC
>NW_010186233.1:0-315 GCF_000695765.1 Mesitornis unicolor | reverse complement strand
AGCCTCCAACAGTCCTATATACCCAGTACGGAAGCCTGATGGAGAATGGAGATTAACAGTGGGCTATCGTGGCCTGAATGAAATGACACCACCTATGAGTGCTGCTGTGCCAGACATGCTGGAACTACAATATGAGCTAGAGTCCAAGGCAGCTAAATGGTATGCGACAATTGATATTGCTAACGCATTTTTCTCCATTCCTTTAGCAGCAGAATGCAGCCCCCAGTTTGCCTTCACCTGGAGGGGTATCCATTATACCTGGAACTGACTACCCCATGGGTGGTAGTCTGACTATCTGCCATGGACTGATCCAGA